>NC_087205.1:106240965-106297615 GCF_015104395.2 Macrobrachium nipponense | reverse complement strand
CTTGAAAGAATTTTTTGACTGGTTAAAAAGCCTAATTGGCCATTTATGCCGCTAATAAATAGAAACCAGAAATGTTTAACCATTTTCTATAATCCAAATGAAAATTCCATATAAATGAAAAATATATTTTTGTGAGTTAGTTTTAAGAAATGTTTTTTGAATGATAAGGTACAGTGTCATATTGTATAGATAAATATCTGGTAAAAGGTAATTTGGAGAGTGCAGATGAAATAAGTACTGTAGCCCTTCTTACATTTTCAGGTACTTGATAACTTATTATTTCAATAATTATTTCCACTGTGCAATTTCTGCCCTACACTGTATCTTGGTTTCTTCTGTATCACATAATTGAAAATTACAGCTTTTCTTCAAATAGTCATGTCAGTTTCCTGAAGATGAGAATTTGCCTTTATCACAACCCCATTAACCATATACGTACTACATGTCTATGTTTGTCCTGAATATTCTAAGGTTCAAAAGTCTTTTGTTAGTCAGACAAGGTAATGTCCGCATGCATAATCTTGATCCACAAATATATCTCAAGCAATCTCTACTTGTGCTTTCAGCTGCTGACTGATATGCTTTTTATTTTGTTCATGCCCATTTATTTCAATCATATTCGATGAAGTTTATGTACGCAAGAAATGATAGAGCAGTGATTTCCAAGCTTGTACCTTTGCAAGGTAGGGCTATCATTCCATAAGGAACTTTTGATCACCTTGAGCATTTTGTTCTTTTAAGTAAAGTATACAGGCAGTCCTAATAAAACCGTACTTTTAATGCTTTGGGTGTATTAAAAACTATGTAAACTGCATTTTTCATCCAAAAACCTTCAAATATTCAATATTTTGCATTTTTTGAGTTATATTTCTTCTGTCAGATTGGCGTTGTAAGCTCCGTAACCCTGGAACATGCGTCATAAACCTGGAAATAATTTCTGAGGAATATAATTGAAAAGTGTCATAACCTCTGAACGTTGTAAGCTTGGGACTGCCTGTATTTGCTTCATTCTTGCGGATAGTGTTTCTGCTTCTTCAGTTTATTTCGGTGGATTTTTTAGTATTTTTGTAACTGCCTCAGTTTCAATAGTACATAGTTGTTGTTGTTGTTGTTTGTTTTTTTGTTGGGGGGGGCGCAGTTGGGTCTGCTTTGTTTGAATTGTGTAGTATGTTTTATTCAGTTTTTGTAGTATATTTTTGGTGGTTGGTACTAGTGCATAAAATATCTGTTTTTTTACATAATTGTATCCAATTTTTATATATTAAATACTTTTAAAATCAGTGATGTTTGTTCTATTGTTAATAACATTTTCCAGTGTAATAAATGTTTTGGGTCTTTCTGCAGTATGTCTTACTTTGCTAGGCTTGGTTCTTGTTTTTATGCGTTTTTTTTTCTGTATCTTTCACCATGAACAGTTACTCACCCAAAGATTTTGCTACTCTCAGAGGAGGTATACCAATGACAGTGGTACCATCAACATACGAACGAGTCTAGCAGGTTGGAAGACACTCCTCAAGCATTGCCACTTCCAAGGATTCCACCCCTGAACATCCTTTGTCTTCACATGTTGAGTTATCCAGCAAGTCCTTAGAAATAGAGAATTTCCAGAGAAAACTTGCTGCCATTGCAAAATCTAGCTGTTCTTCAGCCAGCTATATCTATCATGTCAGTTGGTAAAGATTTTGTCAGATTGGTGGAAGGGTAATTGATTCAGTGAACTCCACCATACCATTGCTTCCCAGCTTCGTACACTTTATGTGATCCAGAAGGTTGTCTATCAATTATCTTGCAAGTTTTTTTAACTTTGTTGGCTCGAAGTAGGTTCAACTATGGAGTTACAGAAACTCAGCCAGCACTTTCAGATTGTTTGTTGTTGGCTGCTTAACCACTAACTGGGTCACTACCTTGTTTTGAAGAAACTTAAGAATCCTCTATGTGGACCACTTCTGGAAGTTTTGCTGGGCCTTAGATTAAGATTATTTTTTCACTTGTCCATTTTTAAAATGGGCCAGAGAGATTCACATTGTGGGAGGGGGAGGCACAATTCCATTATATAAGTAGAGGTTGGTAGTCAGAGGGAGTGCCTGTTTTTTTGTTGCTCCCAACTTCATAATAAATGACAATCTCTATTTATAATAATAAAAGAGGACCTCAGCCAAGTCCAGCAGTGCCTGTGAGATTACTGGCAGAGGACTGTAGCCTTCAGGGTAACACCTCCCATACTGTTTTCCTTCATGGGATAAGGGAAGAAAAAAGTAACAAAGAATGTATCCATGAGCTTAGCCGGGTGATGTGAGCCTATTTTAATGCAATGGAAGGCAAAGTGGAAAAGGTTTGGGTGCAGATCATGAAGTCAAACCACTCTACATTAGCACTATTAAGCATAGTGTAGATATAGCTTCTATTTTACATGCAGGTGTCCGTATTGCCTTTATTTGACAGGCATTTCTAACATGATGGGACTTTTATTCATTGGGACTGTTGGTAGTGGGCCATGTTTCACCTATGGTGAAGAAATTTGTGATTCTTCACCCACTTGATCATAACTCCTCTCCGATGTGTATTTCTGGTGATAGAAGTTCACTCTCGACGTGGTTTGGCAGTCACGTAAAGCCATTACCACTCCGTTGCTGAATAACCACTGGTTCATGCAACGTAAAAACACCATACAAACAAACAAACATAATTCCTCTCCATATCTCATTCACTGCTTCTGTTAAGAGACATTGACTTCCAGTATGCATATTGGTTAATGTGTTGCATGTTGGTAGTGTACTTTCCTTCCAGCTTTGAAAGATTTGATAGATGGAGGCACCTTGCTTTACAATTCATTCTTGAGAGAGAGAAGAAAAAATATGACTACACATTGTTAGTAGAAGAGTGGATGAACAGTTTTGTGCAACTTTGATATACATTTTGTAAAAAAAAAAAATGCATATGCATTGAGAGACTGCTTGTCTGTGTTGCAGTTAAAACTGATGAACCTTGGAATATTTGAGACACAAATATAGATGAATACTAATAAGGCTGTATAAAAAAACTTGTATGTTAGGAGGTGCTTACTGTTTTTAATGGCTTTAAATTTGGAGAAAGAGAAATGTAAGTTAATATGTTTACCTTGATATTGCAGTGCCTCAACATTCCTGGATCATTTATTTTTTGATGATCAATATATGTTAATGAACTCACAGTAACTGAACAATTTAGTAAATAGACAATGGGTGGAAGCTTTCATATTACTAGAAGGGGAACTTGTTAATAGTGAGTGCTGTAGGAAATTTATTTTTTTCTCTTGGTCCATTGTACGCACTGTCATCAGGCATCAGTGAACAAACAGAAAACTGTTTCACCAGTTCTGTGAGTCAGTCAGGATGCATCTGCTAAATCTTTAAGATAATACCAGATTATTTGTTTTATTTGATGAACGGATAATGAAGATTTTGGAATGGCAAAGAAGCCAGAAGAACTACTTCCATTAGATGTCCCCATGCACTTTGAAAAGCAATCTTAATCAAAGAAGTAACTGGGCACTGGTTCACAGAAATAATATGTATAGATGAGAGTATGGGAAATACAAAAATTCACAAGGAAGAACTTTTTTTAACACCTAACCTGACATAAAATTTGTGATGAAGAGTGCCAAGGTAACAATTTGTTTGAGGATTTTGGTTTGAAAACTTAAAATTGACTACAGAAATTTGAATATTCATTGCTTTCATACCTTTCATTAGTTTGCATAGGGTTTAGATTACAGGATGCTTTTGATGAATATGGTCAGCAGCAGAGAGATATTTTGCCATTTAACAATCCATCTCTACTAAGCATACTTTTTATTATGTTTTAATTCGATTCTATTTAGATTTTGAGGTTAAAGTAACTAGGTTCTTTTAGGGATGTACATGAAACTAAATCATATTGCTAATTTGGATTGCTTTAAGCAAGAGTGTTGTATACAGATGAATAAATAAGGTTTTTTGTTAAGTAAGCTTTCCTTTCATATATTGAAATTGTAGTCTATACCATGTTCTTATTCTAGTCAGATTGTTCAATGGTAGCGCTGATGTTTTTTCCATCAAAAGACCATTTGAAGAATAAAACCAATTGGAAGGTTTAAAATTAAGTACTAGTGTATGTGTAACCCAGTACAATAACGATGCAATTTTGTATCACTGTACTTATGATCTATTTTCAGTCTGTACAGGCAAGGAGTGATGTTTTTAAAATGAACAGGTTATAGTCTTTGGCAAGGAATAAGTGCATTTTAGTAAATTATATATTGTAAGCTTTAAAACTAATTTTCCACGTTTTTTTTTCATTTTTATAGGTGTGGAGTTTGATCCTGTGAGCCGCACTGTATTTCCTGCTGTAAGAAATCTCCAAATGACTGCTACATCTCCAACAAAAGTATTGCCGGTATTTTCATCAGTGATTGATCATTCTTGCACAGTGAAGGCTGAAAATGGATATGAAAATTTAAGTTTTGAGGCCATCATGACAGAAATGCATGGTTGTTGATATGACTACAGATCACATTGATTTCAGAGGTAGAGAAAGATTTGAAGATGAGAGTTCACTGCCATTGCAATAAATAGAGTACATAACTTATAGAAAGATTACATTTTGATCATTTGAAAGGTAACGAACTAAAAATATAATTACCTCTCACATCAAACCACTTATAAATCAACACTAGGTTTATTCAAGTTTATATACATTGAGAACGTGACTAGAAGTTTGTCAGTGTTTCTGATGTTACTATTTTTCCATTTTACTACAGTATAGTGTTTTATATGTTTTAAGTCGTGTATTTGCATTTATCAGACACTCCTGTTTGATCAGATTTGCTTGGAGTGTAGACTAAGGACGTTTTGGAAATTATCTATACCAGTGAAAGATGTTTTAAATCCCTTTAAAATTTTGAAAAGTGATTGTGATGGGTTACTTTTAATGAACTGCTTATTATGAAGCTAGAAACTATTGGGATTTTGGTGATCACAGATTAGTCGTTGTCCATCAGATGTATTTGGAAAATGTTTTGAGGTTTCCTAGGATGAAACTGTTTCTGTTCATAGAGTATATTGTACTGGAGATAAAGAGCCCACCACCATTTTTCACTTTTCTTTATAGAAAAACCATACAAAATAAAGTATTAGATTCTGGTATGATCCCTTTCAGTGTTACCAATACGTAATACTATCTAACATCAAAACTTTTTGTACCAGATGTGCTTTTTGATAAAATGAAGTAAGATATTGAAGATGTGACAGAATAAATTCAATTATTACCCAAGGTTTTTTGTACATGAAAGATATTTCACCTTCACCTGGGATTAGGATGATTTAGTAATATTTTTAAATTTTCCATTTTCACAAAATTTGTAAAAATTTAAGTTTAATTTCTTAAAACTAATTCTAAATTTTTTCTTAAGCATTTTCCATATGTTTAAAAAGAATAATGTGTACTTTTGCATTCACCATAGATTTAACTTGATAAAAAAAAGTATACTGTGCCAGAAAAAATGGTGTCGTATTGTCCATACCATTTTCATTTTCATGGTCCTAATATTACTAACCATGATGCCTTGCACTAGGTAACAAAATAATTTAGAATTGAAATTAGACCCAGGAAAGGTATGGTACATTTTGACAGTGTGGCGTACAAACTGCTTTTCTTGACATTGAGGCATACTGCAGGAGGTCATAGTTTTAGTGGTTGTCATTTTTTCATTCATATAATTGATCTCATCTCATCCTAGCTAACAAATTTGTTTACTAAGTTCTCCTTAGTAAGTAGTGTTTGAAGCTTTATGGTTGATATTCTTAGGGTATCATTCTTTTGCCACAAATATATTTTCACTACATTAAGGTAAATGGAATTGCCTTCTTAATTTTTTGCCTTAAGAATTCAATTCAACAAACATATTGACTGTTATAAATATGACCTAAGTTATTGCTACAGATTAAGTTTGCTTTGATGATGCACTGAGCTCTAATTTTTGTAATAAACCGTTAATTTATAAGGAAGTAGAAGTGTGTTATATTTATATCTTGAAAAGAACAATGTACACTTATTTAGGGTCCCAGTTGCACCATCTTCAGGTATAATCGGAGTTTTGTAACTTGGTGTCTTGATTGCATTCATGCTGTACCAAAATAAGGTCATTATTAATTGTATTTTTTCACATTATGGTAAGTGGCGAGTGCAGTTTGGCTCTCCTATTGCCAATTTTTTTTTTTACTATAGGTAACATCTTTTATTTAATGAAGGATGTAGATTGGCTTAGAGTAGAAAACATTTGCAGCTGTTGCATTTGAACTTCAAGTTGTTATTGTTATTCATGCCTAAGTTGTGATATAGTTCATATACGGTATGGAATTTTTTCAAAGAATAATTATTTTAGGTACTGTATTTGTTTCTAAAACATTTATATAGAAGTTGATAAATTGCAGATTAAACCTTTCACCTTTGTATGATCATATTGATCATTAATTTTATAAAAAATAAAAAATATACATACTAATGTAAATGTAATGATGTATTCAGTGCTGTACAATAAAGCTTAAAATATTCAACATTTGTTACTGAACATTCTTAGTACCTTTTAGGAATTGCTATTGTCTCTAGATTTTTTTTTTTTTTTTTTTACTTATTTGAATATTAATTGCCTTCATTCTAAACTCATGACATTTGTGTAGGTGATGGACGTGAACCATAGTTTAATACTATGTCAATATACAGTAAACAAGTATATAGTACCACTTGTCAAATTGAGACTAATCTGAGTGAAGTGTGTCATGTCAGCCTCTGAGGAGAAAGTATCTGGATCTAGAAACTCCTTTAAGCTAGTATGTATTTCCAACAGTAATTAAAAGCCACAATGTATGAAAGGTCATCTGAGAGAGAATTACTTTGCTACCTAAAGTATGTAGGGATAAGGGCAACCAACTTTGGACGAATACACGACTAGAAAGTGTATTGGCCATACATATTTTACATGTAGCTGCTTAATGCAAATTTGTTATGGAAAGGTTGTGTCAGGTTAGTATTTAAGTGACAACTGTTGTACGACAGCTCGCTTTAATCGTTTAAAATCCTACTAAGAAGGGTCAATTTATATGCATGGAAAGTTCATGAATGACTTGCTGTGAAAATATGGCCCAACAGAAAAAACACTAAACTATGGAAAGCACTGAAAGAGCCTTTTTACCCCAGTGCTTGATTTTTGTGGTTGAGTGTTATAGGGCTAAATGTGAAATTCCATCTCTTCACAAGCCTGGCTCTTCTGATATCTTAAAAATTACAGCATAGGTAAGGGGTAAGTGCTTCAAAGTCAGCAATATGCTGAAATCTGAAATCCAGGAGGTATTAGGAATCGTATATTTGAAGGCAAGGAATCTGGACATAAAAGCATTATCAATGATAATAAGGTTATATGAATATGAAGCAGTAGAATAAGGACCTAAGAATATGACTTTGTCTTGACATAGTTCAGTGTTGCTGTTGGAAGCTATTATAGCAATACTTACCAGATTATCGAAGTGTAATCTGTTGATCAACATTTGATTCAAAATTAGAAGTATAATCTATTCACAATGAAGAACGGAATCTGTGCTGGCTTTAAAAATTAGCTGCTTAATGTAAATCACGCGTTGAGACATGAGCCCTCCAATTCATGAGTCATGACTGAAGTGCAGTGAAACTATGAACAAGTTATTGGAACAGAGACTCCCTAAATAATCAGCCTACCCCATTCCTTAGGGTTAACTATCTTATTGAATCAATATGAGGATTAAATTTCCACAACTATAACTTTCTCCTTGGACTACTTGTCAGGCCCGACCCTTTCGTTCCTTTTACCGTACTATTCCTTTCATATTGTCTTTCATCCATCCTACTTTCCACCCTCCCCTAACAATTAATTCGTAATTCAACTGCGAGTTTTCCTCCTGTTAGACCTTTTACTTTCAATTACAGTTTCAACGTTGAATGACGTCATAGTCCCAGTGCTTGGCCTAAATTCTATATTCAGTTCAATGCAATTCAACTTGTCAGGCCTGAGCTTGTATGCATCTTTATTACTTTAGTGAAAACTAACCATGTACCCTGGAACGCCGTCAATAACAGTACAGTTTATATATAGTTTACAGTTACAAAATGTTCATGAAGTGGAGGATATCCGGCCATATTGCTTGAAGCAAAATTCTCTACTGGAGAGTGCTTTAATTTCAAAAAGGTCTTTGAAATCAAACCTACCATCATAATCAAAAGTATATCAATAGATAAATATTTTAAATTATATTTTTTATTGAACGGTTGCCATTGAAGCAAATTTTTATTTTACAAATTCTAAGGGATTAGTGGAAATATGAAATGTACTCCATCCCTATTTTGTAGGCATAAATGGAAATGATTATGAAGATGGTGGTCATTCCAAGACCACCGAAATATATCTACCTCGGTGGTCTTGGTCATTCCCGTTAGTGATTATGTAATTCCTTTGAAAAGCACAATCTTTAAAAGCAATGGTACGCTTTATGCAATAATAAACCTACAACAACTTAAAGTAGATGAAATCAATAGTTTGTGGTACTCTATCAATGGAAAAGAGTTCCACATTTCCACACTGAGGAAATTTTAACTTATATCCTAGAAATGATCACACTCATTTGACCCATGGATGTTTCATGAATAATCTACAAGATACAGTCCCTGTGTGCAAATAATGCGGGTCAGCACACATTGTTAAACATTTTGTATGACCAAACTTCAACCAACAAAGAATGTCAAATTCAGGGGACAAAAATTCAATTTTGGTAGAATCCTCATCAGTTTCGATTTACCCAGTCCTTAAATTTTTAAGATTCCATTTATTAAGTATATAGACCTTGAATTTTATTATTAATTAATCAGGGAAGTGAGACAGCAGGTCAAATAAAAAAAATCAAACAAGTTCCTCAATACTGAAGGAAATAGGTATCTCGATTTCTTCATTAGCTCTTATTTCACTGGCGTAATGGAAATACCTCCACATCATCAAGTTTCTGGAAACATATCAAATAATGAAATCTTATTGGATTATCAATAAATGCATTTACACTTAACGAGCTGTAGTTTAATTAAATAAAATACAGTACTAACATGAAAATCTTCTGGAAGCCACTATCTAAAGGAACTATGTTTGGAAAACAGAGAATGATTAATTACCTGGCCATGAGAGTTACCTCCCCACAACTGCTTGAAAATAAGCTTTACTTTCAAGATCCGATCTACAGGCAAATGTATGATGTTTCTAGAGGTATTCATTCATCGACAAATAGTGCGTTCAGAGCCGATGCAGAAAACGAAAAATTAATGGAGCTGGCCAACCTACAAGATATGTTCGTTTAATTAATGCAACGGTTGGTTCCCTTATAGGGATAAATTACCCCACTGGGGGTAATTTCGCATCTGATGGGGGTAATGACAGTTTTCATTTTGACAGGTGCTGTAATATATATATATATATATATATATATATATATATATATATATATATATATATATATATATATCTATATATATATATATATAATATATATCAGTCCGAGGTCAGAGGAAGACGGTCGCATTATTATACAAAGAATCCATTGCTATTTTCAACTAAAGAGGTAAATATGGTTTTGTTTTAGATATTTTACACAGTGTTCCATTATTCAGCACCTATGGAACACTTTGTAAAAATTATAATAAAATAAATATAAAAAATTTTAAAATTACAGATAATGCTCTAAATGATAAATCGTAAAAAAATTTAGAAAGCATTTTACATAAAAAGTTTCAAACCTAATTTAAATTAATATAAAACATCAGCCACATTCAATATATGTTAGAAACGTTATATCAAGTATTTTATCAATATTTAGTTATTTTACCTCACACCCGTTAATAAAATTGGTAACACTATATTATTAATTGTAGCAAAATTAGAAAGTTGGGTTCGATATTTAAATGAGTTTTTAACAAAGTGTAATTATTTAACTTATGGTTATTATTTTTTCTTTCGTTTTTGTGCTACTTTTATAAGTGTTGTGGGGTATTATTCCATTTATTTTCAACCTTATTATATGTATGCATTTTTCTTATTTTTCTTTCAACAGAAGTAATAGTATTTCTTGATATATTTGTTTCAATAATTGAATATAAAGGAAGGTTCAACCAACCAAAAGAGTTTGTTTTACATTAATCATGTACAAAATAATAGATATGGTGTCGGGGTAACGAGCTTGCTGCCAGCCAGGATTTTGGAAAAAGTGGGTAATGACCAAAAGTAATTGGGAACCGCTGAATTAATGGAATAGAATTCATGATACCTATAAAATTGCTAACATAATATCAGGTAGGCATTTCGAAACAATAACACTAACAGTAGATTAGAAAAAAAGCGGATCATAGAATAAAAGTAAAAGAGTCTAGAATAGGTAGAAGAGTATGCACTTCATACAGTAATCCAATCTCTGGCAAAATCACACATTTCAGTTGTACAGTTTGAGAAATTCGATTAATAAAGAATGGAGTAATACCATGATTATCTCTATAGTTAAGCACAGGGAGCAACCGAACAAGGCCTATTAAAGGGAAACAACCGAACAGGCCGGGTTATATTTACAGGCTTATTTTCTAGCTAAATCAGTTCCTTTTTTACTGTAGAAATTGTTAGTGCCATACTGGAATAACACATTCAAGGATTCGAACATAAATAGTTAATTACAACTATTTTCTCTATAGACAAATAGAATTGGATACTTCTTAAAATATTCTGTATTCTTGGATACGTAAATGTTCACATAAAAAGCTAATCAACCAATAGCCATTTTCGGTTAGATATATATAAAGTTTGTCTAAATACATATGAAGACGAAAATTAAATCACTCGAAGTAGTGTGGTTGGTAGTCACCTATCCAAACAATTATCAACGACTCAGTATTACCATAAAATTAATAATTTCTCTATGGGTGACTTGCTACTCAAGAGAAAACAGACATCAACAATAAATTTTAAATATGGGATTCTATTTAATAGGATCTATTCTCTGTGAACAATACTAAAGGTGTAACGTTCTTTTAGTTTAGTTCAAAAGAAACTCTGCTTATTAAAACCATAATCTGTAAACACGTTTCTAGGCTTAAGTAGTATAAAAAAAATATAAGTACAAAGATAGTTTTTTAAGTATATCCAACTCAGCTTGGGTTATTTGTAGGTAGATCAGCGATATTATTACACAATAATAAAAATAAAAAAACAAGTACAATCATATGGCGTTAATCTGATATGGATGAAAAAAAATCAATGCATGTAAAAACGTACAAAATGACAGGCACATTTATCTGCGATTTTCAGCTGACTTACAACGCATTTGCCACATGAACTCTGAAAAACCATTTTAAGAAAGTTAGATGGTAAAATATAATAATTCCTGCACAACACTGAAGTATTCTCAGCATTATCGGAGGCTTAGCCCATTAATGGAATATTACCTTCCGAGAAGACTGATGTCTTATGTAGAAGTGATTGTTAGTGTCAGGATTAATCCAGGTTAGTGTTAACGTTAAGATAAAGTAGTAATGCGCGAATTAGGAAAATTATATTTATAAACAAGCTTAAGGACATATCACAGTGACATAATTTTGCTATAAGATGCTCCCTCCACATCGTAAGTCAATGTCCTTTGAAGTTTAAACTGCAGCGAAATGTTTCATTTGGACATGCAAATTTATTTGCGAGTTCATCCTGAAAATGTAACATTTTCTATAACATTACATTATGAATAAAGCAATAGCTTAGTTTATCACCATTTTGCTTTTTTGATTTTAACCTATCTTAAGTAATACTGTCTAGTACTTGTCATAACACAAGCACTGTTATTCATCATCAAGTAGTGAATGGTAGTATTCTTACTTGTTTATTTTTTTTTTTCTACGAGGTAAGTTCACAATGAATTGGAATGGGAGACAGGCACAGATGGCGCGCTGTGTATGACGCTAAACGTAAACAAAAGAAAAGGGAAGCGTCAGTGGCTTATTTGAAACAGTTCACACGGCTTTAAATGCATCATTATTCATTTTAAATTATTACACTTCATAAATGGTTTTAAAGTTGATTTTGGAACTTCGTTTTTAGGAAGATACTCCAAGTGAATAAGAATGTAATAAAATGTGGTGTTTGATAGTGCTTTATACGTTTTCCATAAATGTATATTCATAAATAAACATAAATATAATAATATCGTCATTAAATAATGTAATATATAATTACGTTATTATTATTAAAATATTATTATTCGTCTCAGAGAATAGTTAATTTGAAGAAAATAATGACATTTCAAATAAAATAAGAATGATAAGTGTAGCAGAAGAAGTCGCTAATGAAATATTTCGGACAATTTGCTTATGTGCCTCATCGCTTGTCGGGTGCCGGGAAGACAACAGCTCAGCCAGCTTTTATTGTTAAAAAAAAATTAAGTGTCGATACAGCCTCTCTCGCCGCGCCGTTTTTCTGTGTTCCACGCCGTTTATACCCCCAAGATGACCCCGGAGAAGAGACCAGCAGAGGACGAAGAGGAGCAGGAGACCAAGAAACTGAAAGAAGATCCGCCGCTATCGGCTAACGAGGGATCTGCAGAAGCATCGCTCCTGCAAGATGACACCAGTCAGGACAGTGTCGCCTCCGATTCGGCTTCCTCTTCGGATCCAGAGAAGAAGGTAATATTGCCTTTGGATGCAATAGACGCGATGCACAATTTAAGAGGTGCAATGAAGGAACCGGCCTTAGCGAAAAAGGCTGCCCTTTAATGCTCATGGGAAGCTTAGCACTTTTTTTTTTTATTCTAGACCCGGGGCAAGTTGCTAGGTAGGGATACCCAGTAGATATTCTGGTTGTTAAGTAACCTAAGTAGAACAGGGATAGCAAGGAATTTGCATGAATTTCAACAGCTAAATTAGGTAATGTTATAAACAGTAACTAAGCTACTGACTAAAATCAGGGCAAATTCATAGGATACGTCCAATCAGGTAGGCTAGTGGCGAAGTTTCGTTGCTTAAACCCTTTGTAACTGTATTGTAATGGTTTGCTTTTAGTAACACTACTGTGTAATATTTCTAAGTAATTACTCCTTACCTCTACTTTTATTGGTAGATCTAGGGTACTTATCCGTGGCGGTCTAGACTATGGCAGTTGCGGTTTTTCTATGCAGTTTTACCCCCTGAACGAGAATTTTAAGTATATTTATTCGGACGACTGTAATTAACCCCCCAGGGGCCAGTACTAAACACGGCAAAATACATTGGACGCCCCAATCCCGAGTGGATGTCGTATCCGCGGATAATTCCTTGCAGTCCGTTCGGACTGCTTCTGTAGAAATACCCTTTTATCTTATACTGTATTCTAATGGTTTGCTTTTTACACTTTACTGTGTAGTATTTCTAAGTAATTACTCCTTACCTCTACTTTTAGGTCTTTTGATGTAGCGTTAAATACGGAATGGCTAGCCTCTACCATAGCGCGACCACCTTCCTGAAAATTGGAAATTATGGCCTTAATTTGTGACTTGGGAGAAAAAAATTTACTTCGAGAGGAAAGTAGAGGTCCCAAGGTATTGCTCCGATGAACGCTGGCTCTTGACCAATGTCTTTCCTGGGTTACGGGACGTGTTAAAGTACTTTTTTCGGGAAGGTGGTCACGCTACGGTAGAGGCCAGCCATTTGGTATTTTACCCCTGGAGATTAGGTTGTTTTGCGTCTGTCAAGTATTTTTAACTTCCTATCACTGTCCGACATGGTTGGGGATGCTTGGAAAGTTTGGGTTTTGGGTGTGGGAGAACACTCGTAAACCAACCAGACATGTTTGTTATGGAAGCATTCCTGGTAGTAAGCGCTGAGTGCATATGGTGATTGAAAGAGAGATAAAATGTGGTTGGGGGTAAGTAGATGGTTCTAACAGACAGGGTGAGAGAAGATGAGAAGCAAGAAGGGGGTAAAATGACTGAAAGTTATAAATACCCTTACCTTTAGCATTGTAGTGTAAACAGTCTATATTCACTTCGTATTCTGGGGGCGAGAACACTTTTTTATATTTTTTTGCCGTAATGTTGACATAATTTAATTTTAATTAATTTATCTTAATTATTTCAATAATATAAATTGAATACACGATAATTGACAGAACACTTCACAATTAACGGAGAAAGCAAATCTGCTTATAGGGTAGATCATCACAGCAAGCCACGCAGGCCAGCTACCATCAATGCAAGCCACCCTCCGAAAAAGTACATTATAACGCGTCCTGACACCCGAGATGGGCATCAGTCGCGACTTGTTGTTGGTGAGAAACGGAGCTAAAGACCTCTACTCTCCTTTCGAAGTAAGTATTTTCCCCAAAGTTAGAAATTAAGGCCAAATTTTAAGATTTAAACAGATTTAAATAGAGGGTACTGAAAACGGTCTCAAACGTAGTGCAAATCTCACCAAAACGCGTTCAACATTTTTACTTACAACTCGAGGTATTAGAAGATTGACGCCATCTCGATGTTTACGGAGTAGCTTGTGTCAATAAACTAACCATTTCCTGTGATAAATCCGCACACCACTTGTACCCACAGACGCTGGAGCACTTTTATCACAACAATCGAAACACGATTTCTCATCAACAACAAGCCAGGCGTAAACAGCTGTTGGGGTAGAAGATGACGAGAAGCGTGCTCTTGGCTAATTTTTAAATAAGTAGTAAAACATCAATATTTTACATATTTATGATGATTAATTTGAAAATATTCGTTATTGAAAAAGTAACTCGACTCTGACTCAAATTTAAGTAATTATTTTTCTGAATTAGAACGTTCTTTCAAGTTCTGTATTATGACGTCACGACATCTTGACTTTCGTACCTATTGTAAATAATTGCTATACTCAACTGTCATTGCAGAACAGTTTACGAGTTATTCGTGCAGATTGTTATCAGCTATACATGTAATTGTTATAATCGTAATGCGCGCATATATAATCTTTATTATTTACTTTTTGGATATATGAAGATGTTTTACTGCTGGATTATCGCCGTAGTGTGACGCAATCGTTTTCGGTCCATGGGCCTCTGTCTGTTTTCGCACCATAAGAAATTATGGGGCCGAATTTGCAATGACCAGAAAGTCGTTAAAAGAGGAAAGTTAGCATTGAGGGGCATATGTTTTGACTGAGAAAAATACAAATTTATTCAATAGCTAGCTTGTAAAAAATACTTGGTTATAAAAACTTGATTGACAACTAAGCAGCATGTCTACTATGGGTTTCAGAGACAGTGCAAGCACGTTTTTGGGCAATACCTATTTCTGTAACGAACACTCGTAACAGAGCGAGATTTTTCTTTAGTGCATTACCCCCAGTGCCGTAATTTATAAGGGTATCGTGAATCACTAATCGTAAAGAATAACTACTTGTCCTTGTACTAATAGCCACCAAAACTCCATTATCCAGAAATGGATAGGAACACACCAGTAAACAGCTCCACCTACCCTCTCCCCCCACCTCCACCGCCACCCCTGTCCTTCTTCTTCCTTCACCTTCCCTTCTCTCTCTCTGAAAGTTGTTGCAGTTTAAACTTAGTTTTCTATGATTTTTCCATCTATCTATCTAATAATAGTAGTTTACATTGGTGGATATATCTAACGATTCACTCGGTTGTTACCTGCCCATTGACCGATATATTTATACACTGATCCACTCAACTCTCTCTCTCTCTCTCTCTCTCTCTCTCTCTCTCTCTCTCTCTCTCTCTCTCTCTCTGTTTCTTTTATCGTAATTCGAAAAATGAACAAGAAAATATATTTCATACTTGTATAGCATTAATTAAATACTTTCAAGTTTTTAATTCAGTCGTAATGATGATGTAGGTGCATCTACTAGTGCTCGCAAATAGTTAAGCAGGACATAGTATGTAAAATTTAAAAAAGAGAGAGAGAGAGAGAGAGAGAGAGAGAGAGAGAGAGAGAGAGAGAGAGAGAGAGAGAGAGAGAGAGAGAGAGAGAGAGGACGGAATAGGAAGGGACATTCACTGTGGCCAATCGGTATGTGCTTACCCTCCACTGGGTATAAGACTATAAACAAAACGTTGAAATTGGTGAAATTAGGCTATGTATTGGAAGTATATATACATAAATATTAAAGCAATTTTATCATTATTGCATTACTATGACAACTAGAATTCATGGAAACAGTTTATAATAATGGAACGGCGTATGTGTGAAGCCTCCACTAATGTGGCAACGATGATTTTGCCATTCTTAGCATGCAAACATTAAAGCATGCAAACATTAAAGGTTACATTTATTTCTGGCATACGATTATTTAAGAAATTCAAAATACTAATAAAGACTGAAATCAATGAAAAGTGCTAGCAAAAAAAAAAAAGAAAAAAAAAAAGCAAAAAAAAAAAAAAAACGTAGTCTTTCCTCTATGCACTTTTCCGTATTCGTTCCTCTATGGTTTTCGGCAGCCAGATGTACGAAAACGTTAGAAACATTTGGTTTTTATCTACGTTAGAAATATCTGTAATTTTTCGGGGTAATTTGGTTGCAAAAAAGGGATAATATACATGAATTAAATCAAAATTTTTAATAACAATGTAAATTTAAAACTCAATAAAACGAGTAAAGTAAACAGTTTAGGGAATAAAACTTTGCAGTTTCGTCGTCTGTCGTCGTCTGTCGTCATCTGCTGTTTGTAATTGTGTTTATGGCGCGCGCGCTTAGAAACCAGGAACAGCAACGGGTTTTTAAAGTGCAATGTGGAGTGCAACTGAGACCAAAATGTGTATAATAACAATCAAATAAGCACTGGTGGAGTTTCAGTTGTGATGGCAGTAAGGATGAAAAAAAAAAACCGCCGATTACAAGGTAAGAATGAATTCAGTTCCAACCATAACCCCGGGAATAACAAGTTTCATACTTTCACTAATATAGGCAACAAAATGTTGTTTTATTGTGCTGATTACAAGCTGCAATCTTGAGTAAGATCAATAAACATTACATACATACGCTAACATTGTTCAAATGAGTGCTGGGAAGGCTGGGGAAAGATGGTGTCCGTCACTGATGAGAACCGTCCATGAAAAACGTAGCCGCCATATTGGATTTCAAAACTGCCTTGAAAACATATTTTACGAAGAGCTCACATGCTTATTTTAGTTCGTATGGGGCTTTCATATATCAGCAATATGTTGATGAACTTCAGTCTTTTAAATGGTATGCTTAGAGTTGCAATTGTATTCATGTTTCACCAATTAAATATCGAGTGAATAAGACCCGTCTCACCGTGATGAGGGTTGGCCTGTACTGATGTTTCCCCCTAGGATAAGAGGATTGTGAAGTTGAAGACAACGAATCTCAAAATGCCAAAGGTTTGGAAAACCACTGCATTAACCCAAGCTCAAGTAGCTTACGACATGTTTTAGACATTGTGGGATAGTAAACTGAATAAAAAAGTATTGAAGTTTGAAGGAAGGAAAATGTTTTATTTGATTTTTAATGCAGATTTACCAAAATTGAGTATAAAATGGCAACTAAATTGCTTGAAAATACATTCTTGGATCCATCGTATAACTTCTGTTATAAAAAATTTGTACAGGCGGTCCCCGGGTTACGACGGTTCCGGCTTACGACGTTCCGAGGTTACGACGCTTTTTCTTCAATATTCAATGGAAAAATCCGTCCTGGGTTACGACGCTTGTTCCGAGGTTACGACGCTGACGCTTCCGACGCTCCGAGTTAACGACGCTTTTAAAAAACGCATACTATGATAAAAATCCTTTATAGTTTAGCACAGTATATTAATAAAAATAAGTTTGTTCATGCCACTTACCTGACAGATATATATATAGCTGTATTTTCTGACGTCCGACAGAAATTTCAAAACTCGCGGCACATGCAGTGGGCGGCCAGGATGGTAGTACCCACTCCCGCCGCTGGGAGGCGGATATCAGGAACCATTCCCATTTCTATTCATATTTTTTTCTGTCGCCGGTCGGTAAACATCTGTTTACAGACCTCTGCTCAGGATTTTTTTTGGAATTGACTCGCTTTTAAGTATCTGATTGATTTTTTTGGTATTGAATTGGATTGTTGAATTGGCATGCGCGATAGTGGACCGTTTTTTGATTTTGGATTGACTTTTCTATATAAGATATGTCTGGATCAAGTGTTGTGAGTTTCAGAGTGTGTGTGAGGGCTGATTGTAAGGTGAGGCTACCGAAAGCATCGGTAGACCCTCACGACAGTATGTATGAGTTGGTAGGGGCTTAATTGTTTGATTGATAATCGGATGCAATGAATGTGAGAAATTGGACCGATGATGATTGGAGGGTATATGAGTCCTATCGCCTTAAATTGGAGGCGCGATAGATCAGAGGTCTTCCTCCAGGAGTGGTTCTTCCAAAGGTAAGGCTACATCTCTCCTGCATTAACACCTGTAGTGTTTACAACCCCTAAACCTGTGTTGCCTTCGGGCTCTGATTCTGTGTCCGGGATAAGCGAATGCTCTCTCTCTGATTTTGGAGTCTCTTCGCACTTCTGGAGACCAAAGTGAAAGCCTTAGAAACTGGCTCGTGCAAGTGTGTGATCGTGCCCCCAGTGTTGTGGATGGGGGCGTCAGATCGGCCCCATAATGCCTCTAGGCCTAGACCTCTATCAGACTCCCAAGACCCAGGGAGTAGGTATGTCGAAAGCCGCAAGAGGGTTACGGGGGCTTCCCACCGATCTGGCGTCCCTTCGGCAGGCCCTGTAGCAAAGACCCAGGCTGCCAAGGAGCGTGCATGAGCGCGCGTCCTGAAAGAGTGCTTTTCGTCCTGCCGAAGCGTCCTCCCCCGCGCAAGGGGTGGAGCGAGCGCTCGGAGAGACTCTCGTCCTTTGAAAAGGACGTTTCGTGCGGAGGACGCTTCACGTCCTCTTTCGCCGCTTTCGTCGGAAGACGCGTATGACGCGTTTCCGCCTCAGAAGAGAGGTAGGATCTCCTCCGATGAGGACGCTAGGTTGCGTGCACAGGCGCGTATACCTGAGAAGCAGGTAGCTGTACCTGTGAGAAGGAAGGAGGTCCCCTCTCGCCCCTCGTCTTCTCACAGGATCAGTCCTGCTTCCTCTGTTCATTCTTCCCCAACGAAGAACATTCTTTTGTCCCCTTCAGGACCAGCTATCCTCGCTTATGGCTCAGAGGACTCGCCCAGGCAGCAGTCGAGCCTAAGCGGAGGAAGGACCTTAGACTGCCTGTCAAGAGGACTAAGCAGTCTCCTTCTCCTTCACCTACTTCGTCTCGTTCGCCGATCGCTTCTCCTTCGGCGATTCGCCGATCTCGTTCGTCCTCTAGAAGGACGTTACGTCAGGACGCTTTTGAGGAGGACGCTCTGTACGAGGACGTTCGGCAGGACGCTCGTCAGGACGCTTGTCAAGACGCTCGTCAGGACGCTTGGCAGGACGTTCGTCAGGACGCTTGGCAGGACGCTAGGCAGGACGTTCGTCAGGACGCTCGCCAGGAACGTAGACAGGACGCTCGTCAGGACGCTTGGCAGGAAGCTCGCCAGGACGTTTTCAGCCGCCTTTCAAGACGTTTTTGGGATTCTGACCAAGACGCTAGTTCACGCGCACAGGCACGTATGCCAGCGAAGAAGAAATGTAAGGACGGCCTCTCGTGGGCAGGTGAGACTGCTGCGGAAGGCGCTGAGGACGCTCGTCCTCCTCAGGACGCTCTACCTTCATCGAGCAGTAAGCGTCATAAAGAAGACAGCCGAAATAAGGCTGCCTCTAGCAAGGATAGGGGTCCTTTGATCAAGCCAAGACCTGACATTAGGACGCCCTCTCCTGACAAACGGTCTCCTCTTCCGTTTAGAGAAGAAGGAGAGCTAAGTATTTCGGCTGAATCGGTTGAAGAGGAACCTGCTGCAGCCCCGTCTATCTCGGACTATAAAGTCCTCGTACGACTCTTGCGTTCTTCTTTTGAAGACAAATTTCAGCCCGCAGCTCCCAAGTCTCCTCCTTCGCAGTTTTCTTCATCTAAAACTGGAAAAACCCCGGAGTTTGTAGAGATGAAAACTTCTCTCTCAACGAAACGTGCTTTTAAAAAGCTCCAGGATTGGATGGTACGAAGGAGACCAAGGCAAGACGACCTTCGCCTTGCCTCCAACTAGACTTAGTGGAAAAGGGGGCATTTGGTATAGAACCAAAAGATGAAGTGGGAGTCCGTATCCCTTCTTCGGCTCAAGGAGATTTCTCCCAGCCTAGTGGGATTTGCAGAGGAGGTTCGCTTTTACCCTCGCTAAGGTAACCTGGACACTCGTCTGGAGACTGACCATCATTTGAAGGGTCTGCTCAGGACGCTGGAAGTGTTCAACTTCCTTGACTGGTGTTTGGGAGTTCTGGATCTGCAAGCGAGAAGCCCAGAATCTCTCAGTCTGGGGGAGCTGTCCAGCGTGTTAGCATGTATGGACAAAGCCATCAGGATGGTTCGGAGGAGCTCGTATCTCATTTTGGAACGGCTTTATTAAAAAAGAGAGCTTTGCTGTGCAACTTCACAGCTCGTTCGGTGACTCCAGCTCAGAAAGCGGATTTGCTGTTTTCGCCTCTTTCGAACCATCTCTTCCCCCAGACTTTGGTAAAGGACCTGACGAACAGCTTACAAGAGAAGGCAACTCAGGACCTTTTGGCCCAGTCTACAAGACGGTCAGCCGTACCTTCAACCTCTTCAGCTGCGGTTCGACCGCCGAAGAAAGTTAAGCCCTTTCGTGGGCTCCCCCCTCGAGAGCAGCTCCTCGAGGGAGAGGGTTTTCACGAGGAAGAGCTTCCTTTAAGCCAAAGCCTTCCAAGTGAGAAGCATGTCCTTCAGACACCAGTTGGAGCCAGACTGAAGTTTTTGCGGGAGCGTGGAGAGAGAGAGACACGGACTCTTGGTCCCTCAAGATCGTGAGCAGGGGTTAAAAAAACAAGATCCCCTTTTGAGATCTCCCTCCTCTTTCTACGACTCCCACCCGAGACCTTTTCTCCATCTATCAGGGAGAAAACAAGGAAAGTATTGTTCGATCTCCTTCAGCAGATGATCGACAAAAGAGCGGTGGAACAAGTCGCGGACCTGGGGTCTCCAGGTTTTTAAACAACAGAATCTTCCTAGTCCACGAAGCAGTCGTCAGGTTGGCTCCAGTTCTAGATGTAAGCAGGCTCAATCTTTCGTGGAAAAGAACAAATTCACGATGGAGACGCCTCATTCTGTTCTGGGAGCATTGAGACCGGGCGACTGGATGGTGTCCTTAGACTTGCAGGACGCGTACTTTCACATCCCGATCCACCCTCTTTCAAGAAGTATCTAAGGTTTGTCTTAGACAACAAAGTATGGCAGTTCCAGAGCTATGTGCTTCGGACTGACCACGGCTCCGATGGGTGTTCACAGTAGTAATGAAGAACGTAGCGATGGTGGCTACACTCTTCGAGAATAAGAGTTTCCCTGTTCCTCGACGACTGGCTGATCAGAGCGTCGTCGAGAGAGAAGTGTCTGAAGGACTTGCAGTTCACTTTAGCCTTAGCGAAGTCCCTGGGACTTCTGGTCAACCTCGAAAAGTCGCATCTGACCCCAACACAGTCCATCGTGTATCTGGGGATTCAGATGGATTCAGTGGCTTTTCGAGCGTTTTCCGTCCCAGAACGTCAGCGGCTAGGCTTAGAAAAGATCTCAGCCTTTCTAAGGAAAGAGACTTGCTCGGCGAGGGAATGGATGAGTCGGCTGGGGACCATTTCCTCGCTAGAAAGGTTTGTTTCCTTGGGAAGACTGCACCTCAGGCCTCTCCAATTCTTCCTTGCGGACGAGTGGAAGGCCAAGGACGATCTCAATGCCATATTGAGAATATCGCTTCCATCAAGAACCACCTAAGATGGTGGTTGGACCCTAAGAAGCTTCAAGAGGGTGTGTCCCTAAGTCTTCTGAGCCCCGACCTAGTGTTTTTTTCAGACGCTTCCCATCACAGGATGGGAGCAACACTAGGGGGGAAGGAAGTGTCAGGCTCCTCCGGACCGAGGGGGGAACAGGTAGCCCTGGCATATAAAAATGTCAAAGAACTGGCAGCAATATTTCTGTCCCTGCAGTTCTTCGAAAAGAGTTTGGAGAACAAGATTGTTCAGATAAACTCGGACAATACCACAGCACTCGCTTATTTAAAAACCAGGGAGGAACAACACTCCAGAACGTTGTTTTCCCTAGCGAGAGAGATTCTGCTGTGGGCAAAGAGAAAAAAGGTGACTATCCTGACGAGATTCATTGCAGGAGTGCAAAACGTCAGGGCAGACCTTCTCAGTCGCGGGACCAAGTCCTACCGACGGAATGGACCTTGAACGAAGACGTTTGTCGAGACCTATGGACGTTGTGGGGACGTCCCACTGGTCGACTTATTCGCAACGTCAAGGACCAAGAGACTTCCTCTTTACTGCTCCCCGGTCCTGGATCCAGAAGCAATCGCGGTAGACGCTTTGCTTTGGAATTGGACGGGCCTAGACTTATACAGCCTTCCCACCATTCAGATTCTGGGGGAAAGTCATGAGGAAGTTTGCGGCCTCGGAAGGGACGAGGTTAACCCTGATCGCTCCGATGTGGCCAGCGAGAGAATGGTTCACAGAGGTCATGTCTTTCCTTGTAGACTTTCCAAGGACATTGCCCTGGAGGAAAGATCTACTCAAACAGCCTCACTTCGAAAGGTTTCACCAAAACCTCTCCGCTCTGGGTCTGACTGCGTTCAGACTATCGAAAAGTTGGCCAGAGCGAGAGGTTTTTTCGAAAGCAGCTGCGAGAGCAATCGCACATGCGAGACGTTGCTTCCACAAGAGCTGTTTACCAATCGAAGTGGGCTTCCTTCAGGGCATGGTGTAAAAAGGAGGGAGTTTCCTCTTCCTCGACCTCTGTGAACCAGATAGCTGATTTTCTGCTCTTTCTCAGGAATGTGCAGAAATTAGCGGTCCCTACCATCAAGGGATATAAAAGCATGTTGTCAGCGGTTTTTAGGCACAGAGGCCTCGACCTGTCTGACACACAAGGATATTCATGACCTTTTAAAGTCTTTCGAGACCTCGAAGGTTCCTCAAATGAGACCTCCATCATGGAACCTGGATGTAGTCCTTAAATTCCTTATGTCGAGCACTTTCGAACCGCTTCAGACAGCGTCTCTTCGAAACCTGACAAGGAAGGCTCTTTTCTAACTTCTCTTGCGACGGCTAAGAGAGTTAGTGAAATTCAAGCGTTTAGCAAGTTAATGGGATTCAAAGGGGACAATGCTGTCTGCTCGTTGAACCCAACTTTCTTGGCGAAGAATGAAAATCCTTCGAACCCTTGGCCGAAGACTTTCGAGATCAAGGGTATGTCAAGTCTGGTGGGCCAAGAACCAGAGAGTCCTGTGCCCGTCAGGGCTCTCAAAGTTCTACGTGCATAGAACGAAAGAGGTAAGAGGTCCCTCAGGTAACCTCTGGTGCTCTGTGAAGAGACCAGAGTTACCTTTATCGAAGAATGCTGTTGCTTTCTTTCTAAGGGACACCATTCGGGAGGCTCATTCCATCTTTCAGAAGACTGATTTGAGCCTCTTCCGAGTAAAAGCGCACGAAGTAAGAGCCGTCGCTACCTCTCTTGCCTTCCAAAAGAACATGTCAATCAAGGACATCCTTGATTGCACCTTTTGGAGGAGTAACTTCCGTCTTCGCCTCACATTACCTAAGGGATGTGAGAACGATTTATGACGATTGTAATGCACTGGGGCCATACGTTTCTGCGGACACAGTATTGGGTCCGGAAGTAGCTCTTTCCCTATCCCTTATTAGTTAGGTTTAATAGGTTGTTGTGTTTTTTGGGTTGTGGGGAGTCTTATGTGAAGATCTCCCATCCTTTAGTTAGTTTTAAGGGTTTTTGTGAATAGTTGGTCAGGTGGTGGTCAGTTGCTTCGTTGCCCCTCATTTGTATGGCCTCGATGGTCTTGTCACGCTGAGGTCTCGCACCCGTTGACAGATCATCCAGCGCACCAGCACTACAGGTCCTCCACCTGGCTGGCAACTCTGTGATTAAGCAAAAGCAGCCTTACGTGACAGTAATCACATAGTCTACTTTGCAAACAGGTAAGGAACCAAGATGTATATCATCTACTTAATTTAAGTTTCCTAAAAAATCCTATTCTGTCTCTTCCCACCATCCGAAGGTGGGATTCAGCTATATATATATCTGTCAGGTAAGTGGCATGAACAAAATGTTATTGTTATTATACAATTAAGTTTGTTCATACTTACCTGGCAGGATATATATAATTAAAGCCCTGGCCCGCCCTCCTCCCCTCAGGAGACAGAGACATTAATAAAAAATATGAATAGAAAATGGGAATGGTTCCTGATCCTGCCTATCCGCCTCCCAGCGGCGGGAGTGGGTACTACCACCTGGCCGCCCACTGCGTGTGCCGCGAGTTTTGAAATTTCTGTCGGACGTCAGAAAATACAGCTATATATATATCTGCCATGTAAGTATGAACAAACTTAATTGTATAATAACAATAACATTTTTATTTTGTAGTAATTTATGTCTTATTGATGTTCCAGAGGCTCAGTATACCTGAAGAACGTGGAACTGTTCTCTTCACTGGATGTGCTCAGTGGGAATACATAGGCAGAAGAAATCTGAACAGTGTTCCATCTTTGATTCACTTTGTTCCTAAACACATTTCAACATTTAAAGGGATAAAAGTTGCCTTTGTTGCATCACACTGTACAGCTGCTCATTCTGTTATTATAACAGAGGAGGGAAAGGCATTTACTGTTGGTAAGACTGTGTTCTTGTATTTGTTTTGTTATAAGTAAACATTGCACTAGATATGATATTTCTACCACTTAATGAAAGCACGTTAATTTTTGTACAAGTAACTTACCCAGCAGATATATACTTAGCTATAGACTCGGTCGTCCCGACAGAATTTCAAAACTCGCGGCTCACGCGACAGGTAGGTCAGGTGATCCACCATTCCCGCCGCTGGTGGCGGGGTCTGGAACTATTCCCGTTTTCTAAGCCATAATTTCTCTGTCGGTTGAACGGACAACACCTATTGTTCGTTCCTCCATCTTGGATTTCAACTCGTTTGCCGAGAATTTGGATGGTTTTTTTTGGTGACGTATTCTGTTTTTTCTCTGGCTTGGCATACGCTTATTGTGGACTGTTTTTCGACTTTGGTTTTGACTACTCTTTCACGATGTCTGACGCTAAGGCTTCACCTATGTTTAGAGTTTGGCAGTAGGAAGACTGTAAGGTTAGGCTGCCTAAATCGGCATTGGAATCCGCATAGTATTTGCGCTAAATGCAGGGAGAATGAATGTTCTTTTTTTTTATTAACACCTGTGTGGAATGCGAGAACCTTACGGAGCTTGAATGGAAGGAATTATCATCATATGTTAGGAAGCTTGAGAGAGATAGAGTGAGAAAGGCTTCAGCTAGGTCATCTAGTAGATCTTGCTCCTTAGAACAAGAAATTAACTCTCCATCTAACAATTTTCCCTTAGCCTCAGCTGCTTCTCCCTGTTCTGAATCCAAAGATTCTTCGTCAGAGAGGGAAAATGTAAAAGCTTCAATTAAGAAACTTCAAGCTCAGCTACGAGCTCTAAACCAAGGTAAGAGTGGTGATAGTGACTTGTGCAGTGTCCCCAGTGCAGTGGAGGGGGCGTCTGACCGGTTCCTCATTGCTCCTAGGCCTAGACTCTTCCAACTCCCAGGACCAGGGGAGGAGGAATGTCGAAAGCCGCAGGGAGGATGCAGAACATCCCCAACGGTCAGGCGTCCCTTCGGCAGATCCTGTTGTTAAGTCCCAGGCTGCCTCGGATTGCCGCAGAAAAGGCGTCCTAAAAGGAGTGTTTTTTTCGGCCTCAGACTCTTCCTCTCCTAAACGAGGATGGAGTTTCGGCCTCCCGTTCGCGCCCTTTGAAGAGAGACCTGGAAGGCGCCTAAAGGAGACGCGGCTGACTCCAGCCCAGAGCGTTTTCCCGAGGATTGGCCTTCGGGACCTAAGAAGACTAGACAAGAGGAGCCTGCTCTTCAGGATCCGACCAAGATGTTTTTGGTTTAATCTGCAAGAGCAGTTAGCTTCGGTCGTAGGCTCTTTTGCTAAGGACTCTACAAGGAGGAAGGATGTCTCGCTCCCTGTTAAGAGTTCCGCTAAGCGTCCTTCTTCGTATAGGAAAGAACTCTCACGATCTCCAGGGCGTTTATCGCCTTCGTCGAGAGACTCGTCGGATAGGAGTTGTTCTCCTGAGAGAAGAGCCCTTTCGCCCTATAGGCTGTCTTCCCCGAAGCGCCCTCTTAGACACAGCGAATCGAGCAGAAGTCTCGATCGGTTTAGGTGCAAGGAACCGGAAAACCGATTTAGGTATCAGGATCCCTTGGGTCTTCAGGACCAGGAGCCAGACAGGCGCAAAGAGGCAGCAAGACGCAAGAAAGGGCGTCAAGAGCCTCTTAGAACGCAGGATTCAGGACGTCAGGATTCGGCTAGAAGGCAGGAATCAGGACGCTATGAGCCAGGACGCCATGAGTCAGGGCGCCAGGAGTCAGGGCGCCAGGAGTCAGGGCGCCAGGAGTCAGGGCGTCAGGAGTCAGGGCGCCAGGAGTTAGGACGCCAGAAAACAGGACGCCAGGAGTACGTTAGGCGTCAAGTGTTAGGGCGCCAAGAGCCTGTTAAGCGTCAGGAATCAGGACGCGGGGATCTTTTCAAGCGCCCTGAATCAGGACGCCAGGAGCCTAGCAAGCGCCACGAACCCGACGAACCTAGACAACAAGAGTCTAGTAGGCACAAGAGGTGTTTGCCGACAGACAGGAACCTCACTCTTCGTATAGGAGTGCTAATGTTCCGCGCTCCCCTTCTCGGGAAAGGAGTTCTTCTCCCGGGAAGAGCCAGATCACTCCAAAACGATCTCCTTCTGTAGATCAGTTGGACCAGGTATCGGAAGACGAAGAGCCTGTAGATGTAGCAGTTTCGGACTACAAGAGACTTTCTCTTTTGCTGCTAAAGGAGTTCGGAGACTCCCTTCATCCTGCGGAGCCCTCCTTCACCAGGATCGTTGATGTCCAGCACTAAAGCTCTCAAATCGTCTTCCTTCGTTAAGATGCGCCCCGCTCTTTGTATGAAAAAGGCTTTAAAAACTTTTTCAGAGTGGTTGACTTCCAGAAGGGAAGCGGGCAAGACAGTTTTTTCCTGCCCTCCTTCCAAGTTAACAGGCAAACCAGGAAGGTGGTACGAGACCAAAGAGCCGATGGGGTTAGTCTGTCCTTCTTCCGCGGATGCGGATTTTGCTTCCTTAGTGGACTCTGCTAGGAGGAAGTCGTTGCTGTCTGCTAAGGCGACTTGGGGCATGTGAGCTGGACCACCTTCTAAGGGCCTCTTTAAAACCCTAGAAGTCTTCAACTTTATGGACTGGGCTTTAGGAGCATTAGCGAAGAGAGCTCAGGACACGGACTTTGTTTCCATGGAGGAACTTCGAGCGTCCTGGCTTGCCTGGACAGAGGCGGTCATGGACGGTTCTGTGGAAGTTTTGCCTCTCTTTTTGGAACGGGAGTATTGAAGAAGAGATCTGTCTTTAGCTCTTTCTTAGCAAGAGCAGTATCACCCTTGCAAAGGACATCTCTTCTTTTTGCTCCTTTATCCCCGCACCTTTTTCCACAAGAGACGGTTAGAGAGGTTTCGAAATCTCTTACGGAGAAGGCAACTCAAGATCTCCTCACGCACTCAGCCAAGAAGTTTAGGCCGCAGTGCTATAGAGAAGAAAGAGAGACCCTCTTTTGTTCAGCCCTTTCGAGGGGCCTCCTCTTCTAGAGCCCCTCTTAGAGGTAGAAGACCAGAGAGAAAGAGTAGACCATCTAGAAGGTCCTTCGGGAAGTCTAGATGAACAGCAAGTCCTCCAGACGAAAGTAGGCGCCAGGCTACTCCACTTTGCCAAAGTCTGGCGCAGAAGGGAGCGGACTCCTGGTCCCTCTCTATCCTGAAAAAAGGATACTTGATCCCCTTCAAGGAAAATCCTCCCTTGACGACAACTCCAAGGGAGTTGACCGCAAGATACTCGGATCCGGTCCGAAAGCTTGCTATGTTGCAAGCAGTGGAACAGATGATTTCCAAGGAAGCCGTAGAACTGGTTCAAGATCTCCAGTCTCCAGGATTCTACAATCGGCTATTCCTGGTACCGAAAGCATCGGGGGGATGGAGACCAGTTCTAGACGTCAGTGCCCTGAATTTCTTTGTCTTGAAGAAGAAATTTTCAATGGAGACGTCTTCCTCTGTTTTCTATCTGCTCTTCGTCCAGATGACTGGATGGTGTCCCTGGACCTTCAGGATGCGTATTTCCATGTGCCAATTCATCCGGCAGCAAGGAAGTATCTGAGGTTCATGTTCCAAGGGAAAAGTGTTCCAGTTCCGAGCGATGTGCTTCGGACTTTCGACTGCCCCTCAAGTCCTTTACGGACATCATGAAGAATGTAGCTTATTGGCTACATCTGGAAGGGATCAGGATCTCGTTATATCTGGACGATTGGCTAATAAGAGCCCAATTGGAGAAAAAAATGTCTGGAGGACCTTTTAGTTACTCTAAGTTGACAAAGTCCTTAGGACTTTTAGTAAATCACGAGAAATCCATGCTGACTCCCCAGCAAATTATTGTCTATCTGGGGATTCAGATGGATTCTCGGGATTTTTTTCTAGCGTATCCTTCGCAGAAAAGGAGAGAAACGCTGCCTAGAAAAGGTGTCAGTCTTCTTAAGAAAGAATATTGTTCCGCGAGGGAATGGATGGAGCTTGCTTGGGGACCCTCTCCTCGATGGAACATTCGTTTCCTTAGGAGACTTCACCTACGACCCCTTCAATTTTATCTGAAGGAGGAAGTGGGATTGGAAGTCCAACAATCTGGAGAGACTTTTCCAATCTCGAAACGGATCAAGGAGAATATCCGTTGGTGGTTAGATCCACAGAAACTAAGCAAAGGAATCTCCCTTCGCTTACAGAACCCTCGCCTAGCGTTGTTTGCAGACGCCTCAGATTCAGGGTGGGGAGCGACCCTAGGTTCGCAAGAGGTGTCAGGCATTTGGGAAGGAGAACAAGTGTCCTGGCACATAAACAAGAAAGAGCTAACAGCCATTCATCTAGCTTTGGTTCATTTCGAGGAACAGGTCTCAGGTCTGGGATTCAGATTCACTCGGACAACACAACAGCCCTCGCTTATATAAAGAAGCAAGGGGGGACGCATTCCTTTTCCCTGTACGAATCAGCAAAGGATCTGCTGATTTGGGCACAGGAAAGGAAGAATCTCTCTCCTCACAAGGTTTGTGCAGGAGAGAAAAATGTCCGGGCAGATCTGTTAAGCAGAAAAGAACAAGTCCTACCCACGGAATGGACTCTCAATCCTCAGATTTGCCAAACAACTTTTGGCATCTGTGGGGAAGGCCCAATATAGACCTGTTCGCGACCAACAAGAATCACAGATTAGAAACCTATTGCTCCCCGATCTCGGATCCTCAAGCAGTAGCAGTAGACAGCTTTCTGCTAGATTGGACGGGCTTGGACGCTTACGCCTTCCCTCCTTTCAAGATAGTAGGAGAAAGTATTGAGGAGTTCGCTTGCTCGGAAGGAACAAGAATGACCCTCATCGCTCCCTTTTGGCCGGCTCTCGATTGGTTCACAGAGGTGCTGGAGTGGTTAGTGGATTTTCCAAGATCGCTTCCACTAAGAACGATCTTCTCAAACAACCCCACTTCGACAGGTTTCACAAAACCTCCCCGCTCTAAGTCTGACCGCCTTCAGACTGTCGAAGGACTTGTCAGAGCAGGGGCTTTTCACAAGAAGTGGCGAAGGCTATTGCAAGAGCTAGAAGAGTCTCCACTTCTAAAGTATATCAGTCGAAGTGGGAGTTGTTTAGAAGATGGTGTAAGGAAAAGGAAAATACCTCCTCCTCCAGTACCTCTGTAACTGAAATCGCAAATTTTCTCTATATTTGAGAAAAGACTGTAACCTGGCAGTTTCAACAGTGAAGGGTTACAGAAGTATGCTGGCCTCAGTTTTTCGACATAGAGGAATAGATCTAACAAACAATAAAGATCTTCATGACCTATAAGGTCTTTTGAGACCACGAAAGAACATGTAATCAAGAAGCCTAGCTGGAACTTGGATGTGGTCCTCAAGTTCCTAATGTCGGAAAAATTTGTACCGTCTCACGCAGCTTCGTTTAGGGACTTAACAAGAAAAGTCTTTATTCCTTTTTGCGTTAGCAACAGCCAAGAGAGTGAGCGAGTTGCAAGCTTTGGAAGGTAAAGTGGGGTTTAAGAAAGATTCAGCGATTTGCTCCTTTCAACCATTTTTTCTCAGCGAAAAATGAAAATCCCTCAAAGCCTTGGCCAAGAAGCTTTGAGATAAAAGGAATATCTTCATTAACAGGGAGAGAACTAGAAAGGACTTTGTGTCCAGTCAGGCACTCAAGTTCTACCTGGAGAAGAAGAAGTTGCTGAAAGGTACAGAAGAAAGTCTTTGGTGCTCTGTAAGAGATCCGAAAAGAGCGATTTCTAAGAAACGCCCTTACATTCTTCATAAAGATGTAATAAGGGAAGCTCACCTTAAATGCGAAGAAGACATTTCAAGGTTCTCAGAGTGAGAGCTCATGAATGAGAGCCATAGCTACGTCGATGGCATTTCACAAAACATGGTCGCTTCAGGCTCTTATAGAGTCGACATTTTGAGATGTAATTCGGTGTTTCGCCTCGAATTACTAAGAGATGTTTAAAATTTCGTACGAAAAGTGCTTTTGCTCTGGAGCGTATGTTTCGGCGAATTCAGTGCTGGGAGAAGGGCTGAGGCTAATCCTTCCTATTTAGTTTAAGGCTTAAATTACTGTTTATTGGTGGTTGTTTTTATTGGTTAATTGTCAGAGGGAATAGGGACCCTCTTACAATTCATAGATTGTAACAAGACTAACATGGTCAGGTGATCGGATTGGCTTCAGTGCTCTTTGTGATTTGTTTAATAACCTTAACTCTGTCATGTAAGAGGGCGAGTTCTCCATTGATATGACAAAAGGTCAAGGCTCTACCATGTAAGTGGGTCAGCCCCCATTGGTACGATCCAGTATAGGCTCTGTCGCGTAAGCGGGCTAGCCCCCATTGACACGATCCAAAGAGTTATTCAACCATAGGTTCATTCCTCGTTGAAACTCTTGAGGCAAGCAGACTCATCGACAGTAGTCATGAAGTCTTCAGCCCAATAAGGTAGGAACTATGGATTAGTTATCCAAGAACATAGGTTGTTTTTTTCCCTGTTTTTTAATGTATTTAGTTTAAGTATTATTTTGTTTTTAGCTGTCTCTTGCCCGCCACCAAGGGTGCCAATCAGCTAAGTATATATCTGCTGGGTAAGTTACTTGTACAAAAATGATATTGTTAAGATACAATAAAGTTTTTGTACTACTTACCTGGCAGATATATACGATTAATGGCCCACCCAGCCTCCCCTCAGGAGACAGGTGGAAGAGAAATTATGGCTTAGAAAAACGGGAATAGTTCCAGACCCCGCCACCCAGCGGCGGAATGGTGGGGATCACCTGACCTACCTGTCCGCGTGTGCCGCGAGTTTTGAAATTCTCCTCGGGACGACCGAGTCTATAGCTAAGTATATATCTGCCACCGGTAAGTATGTACAAAACTTTATTGTGTCTTAACAATATCATTTTTGCAGTTTCAAATAGTAATATACATAGTTTACCCTGAAATTCAGTTGCTTATTACCTTTATTTTGAGTAGAATGTTTCTTTTATGTCTTAGCACCATCATTATATTATTAAGGATTTTTTTTTAAATTTCTCAACGCAATCAGTTTATGTTATTAAGGATTTTTCTTTTTTGATTTATTTCTTACACCATCATTTATATTATTACAAAGCCATTGATCATATACCTACGTATGTTTTTCTGCAAAATACATCCAGACACATCAGTTACTGAGATTGAAAGAAAAACTCCAATGCATACATGCCAGTGGATTTCTCATCAGCCTGCTAAGCATCACTGCTTTACCTCTGTTCACCTGAAGTCCAATGTGGGGTATTCGGGATTGTTTTTGCTGTGCCATTAATAATTACGTAACTATTTTTAATTAGTCATTTTTGTTCCCTTGTATTCCCTTTAGTGTGCTGCCCCTTGAGTCACCATATTTGCCAGTGTATTACACACTTCTCTTTTTTTCTTTTAATGTACGTATCAAAAAACTACCCTGTGTCTAGGGAGGGTATGCTTAGCTATGGCAAGCATACTGGGTAGGCACAAAAATTGTTGCCAATAAAAAAACATTAAAAAACAAGCCTAGTTATTACAGTAAATTGTGTTACTAATAATAATAAATTGAAAAGATGCAGAATTATCAGTCTTACCAAGCATACATAACCAACACCTAATACATCTTATATTATATAAGCTCTGTTATACCTTTGGGAAATAATTACCTCTTAAAACATTCGTCAACCTGTCGGCCATTTGCAATGAGTGGATGTAAACAAAATCATAGCCTTGTGGCCTTGCACGGTATCACACACAAATAACTATACAGCTCCCCTGAGAGGAGGTAAGAGCTTGGGTACAGTTTCTCATAAAGTAACGTAGTTTATTTATTAGTAAATTTCAGACTGTGCAAACCCATGGCTGACAAGTAAAAAAAAGTCACTTGTATAATATCAGATTTTGACTAGAATCATACATTTTTATACATGCGACTTACCAGGCAGATATATACTTAGCTATAGACTCCGTCGTCCCGACAGAATTCAAAACTCGCGGCACACGCTACCGGTAGGTCAGGTGATCTACCATTCCCGCCGCTGGGTGGCGGAATCCCAACCATTCCCGTTTTCTGAGCCAGATTTTCTCTGTCGCTGAGGCCGGCAACAACTGTTGTTTGGTCTCTCCTGATTGGAATTCTGCTCTTTTGCCGAGAATTGGTTGGACTCATTTGGTGAAGTACTCTTGTTTATTCTCGGGATTGGCATACGCTTATTTTGGACTGGATTAGGACTTGGATTTGGTTTTTTTCTATTAAGATGGCTGAAGTTAAAGTAACACCTAAGTTTAGGGTTTGTGCGGGAAGAATGCAGAACTAGGTTGTTTAAAGCAGAGGTAGATCCTCATACGCTTTGTAGTAAATGTAGAAAGGTTCTGAATGTGCGGTTGATAGAACTTGTGCTGAATGTGAAGGGCTTTCGGAGCAAGGATGGAAGGATTTAGCTTCTTATATTAAGAAAAGAGAGAAGGATAGAGCTAGGAAAGCGTCAGCTAGAAGCTCGAGTAGATCTTGTTCTTTTGAGCCTGAATCAGAAATTAATAAACTAGATGATGTTTCTCCCATAACCTCAGCCCCTTTCTTCCCTGTGTTGAATCTAAGGGTTTCATTTTCAGAAATGGAAAAAAAAAAAATGAGATCCTCGATCAGGGAGCTTTCAGGAGCAGCTTAAAGCCATGGAAACACAAGGTAAGAGTGTCAGTGAATACAGTGACCCCAGTGCAGTGGAGGGGGCGTCTGATCGGCTCCGCATTGCTCCTAGGCCTAGACCGCTTCCAAACTCCCAGGACCAGGGGAGGAGGAATGTCAAAAGCCGCAGGGAGGATGTGGAGCATATCCCCAACGATCAGGCGTCCCTTCGGCAGACCCTGAAGTATCGACCCAGGCTGCCTTGGATAGCCGTAGAAAAGGCATCCTGGAAGAGTGTTTTTTCTGCGTCGGACTCCTCCTCGTCCAGGCGTGGATGGAGCTCTGCTTCGAAGTCTCGTCCTCTGAAGAGATCGTGGGTACGCCGAAAGGAGACGCTTTTGACTCAGCCCAGAGCGATTTCCAGAGGATTTTCCTTCGACTAGTAAGAGGGCGAGAAGACCGTCTCCAGCGCCTCAAGATCCGACAAAGCTTTCCTGCTTAATCTACAGGAGCAAATATCCTCCTTGGTAGGCGCTCTACATAAGGATTCGTCTCGAAGGAAAAGACTCCTCCCTTCCAGTGAAGAGATCAAAATTATCTTCTCCTGGTAGGAGAGAAGTTCCTCACTCTAGCAGGCGCTCGTCTCCGGAGAGACTCTCTCGTTCTCCTTTAAACGATCCTCTCCTATCTATGGAAAAAAGAAAGTTCCCACGGTAAGCCGCTCGCAAGAGCAAGCGGTCAGCTACGTCTCTAGGAAGAAAGTTCCCAGCGGTAGAGTCGAAGGCAAGCGGTCAGCTACGTCTTCTTAGAGGAGTCAGGAGTCGGACTCCTCTTCGAGATCAGATAGGGCGTCAAGAGCCTAAGAAGGCAGGAGCTTGTGAGAAACATAGAGTTGACAGAGCCTAGTAGGCGCCAGGAATATTACAGGCGTATAGAGCCTAACAGACGCCAGGAGTCTTGTGAGAGGCGTCAAGAGCCTACAAGGGAGTCACGACAAGCGCCAGGAGTCAAGCAGGCGCCAGGAATCAAGCAGGCTTCAGGAGTCGAGCAGGCGTCAGGAGTCGGGTAGGCGCCAGGAGTCTAACAGACGTCCAGGAGTCGAGCAGGCGTCAGGAGTCGAGTAGGCGCCAGGCGCCTTGTACGAGCTTAGGTCAGAGTAAGACCCCTTCGCACTTTATGAGTTCTTCGGAGAGTAGGAGCCCTTCAACCTGTAGGAAACAGGTGCCTGAGAGAAGATCTCGTGCGTTTAAGAACTCTATTGCGCCTTGTAGTAGCAAGGATTTGTCACACGGACGACGTTCTTCTTCGTTTGACAGAAGTCCCTCGACAACTAAGAACCGCTCTTCTCTCCGAAAGGATCCCCGGTCAGCCGGAGGCCTTAGAAGAAGTTCCTCGGATGAAGAATTACCTGTGGATGTAGTAGTCTCTGATTATAAGAGATTGTCCTTGTTGTTGTTGCAGGAGTTCGGAGATAAGCTTCAACCAGCGGATCCGCCCTCTCCAGGATCTTTGCTATCGAGCACGAAGTCTCCAAAGGCATCCTCATTTGTAAAAATGCGTCCAGCCCTTAGTATGAAAAAAGCGTTCAAAGGATTTGGAGAATGGCTTAAGGAATAAAAAGAGAGGCGGGCAAGACTGTTTTTTCATGCCCTCCTTCAAGTTGACGGGTAAACCTGGAAGATGGTACGATACCCAGGGAACCTATGGGCTTAGGACTGCCTTCATCGGCAGACGCAGATTACGCTTCCTTAGTAGATTCTTCAAGGAGGCGCGCTCTACTATCAGCAAAAGCTACTTGGGGGATGTGTGAACTGGGACCATCTACTAAAGGGACTCTTTAGGACGCTCGAAGTATTAATTTTATGGACTGGGCTTTGGGAGCCCTGCGAAGAGAGCCCAAGATCCCGAATTTGTCACGATGGAAGAATTATCGAGTGTGTTATCGTGTCTGGACAGAGCGGTGATGGACGGTTCGGTGGAAGTGGCTGCTCTTTTGGATCGGGAGTTTTTGAAAAAGAGAGCAGTGTATGGGTCTTTCCTGTCCAAGTCAGTATTTCCTCTACAGAGGTCGGCCTTGCTATATTCGCCGCTTTCGAACCACCTTTTCCCCACAGGACACGGTGAGGGATGTAGCAAATCATTAGCTGGAAAAGCCACACAGGATTTACTGACACAGTCAGCAAAGAGGTTCAAGCCTGCGTTCCTTTTCAAAAAGAAGGATAAAGCACCTCTTCAGCAGCCCTTTCGAGGAGCCTCTTCCTCCTCAAGAACCCCTTTTAGAGGTAGAAGACCGGATACCAGAGGAAGACCTTCCAGGAGACCTGCAGGGAAGGCAAAATGAAGAAGAAGTCCTCCAGAGTAGCGGTAGGCGCCAGACTGTCGAAATTTGCCAGAGTCTGGGGCGAAGAGAGGGGCGACAGCTGGACCCTCTCGATCCTCGAGAGAGGATACCTCCATCCCCTTCAGGGAATAATCCTCCCTTAACAAGAACTCCAAGGGAAGGGGTTAACAGCGAGATACAACGATCCTGTCAAGAGTCAAGCTCTCCTGCAAGCAGTAGAACTTATGTTGCAGAAAAGGGCAATAGAACCGGTTCAAGATCTCCATTCACCAGGTTTCTACAACCGTCTATTCCTGGTACCAAAAGCCTCGGGCGGGTGGAGGCCGGTTCTGGACGTAAGTGCGCTGAACGTCTTTGTGATCAAGAAGAAGTTCTCGATGGAGACCTCTTCCTCTGTACTATTTCTGCTCTTCGTCCATGGGACTGGATGGTATCCCTGGACCTTCAAGATGCATATTTCCATGTGCCAATTCATCCGGCATCAATGGAAAGGACCTAAGATTCATGTCACAGGGTAGAGTGTTTCAATTTTGAGCGCTTTGCTTCGGACTTTCGAGGCGGCCCCGCAAGTCTTCACGGTATCCTAAGGAATGTGGCTCATTGGCTACATTTAGAGGGGATTAGAATCTCGATGTATTTGGACGACTGGCTAATACGAGCAAAGTCGAAGCAACAGTGTCTGGAGGACCTTTCGATAACATTAAAGATGACGCAGTCATTGGGGATTCCTAGTCAACCTCAAGAAGTCCCAGCTGGATCCCCAGCAGAACATATTTACTGGGGATTCGGATGGATTCTCGGTGGGGTTTTTCTAGCGTCTCCGTCAACAGAGAGAATAGAACGCTGCCTTACAAAGGTGTCGGGATTTCTAGGGAAAGAACATTGTTCCGCGAGGGAGTGGATGAGTTTGCTGGGAACCATTTCCTCGTTGGAACAGTTCGTTTCCCTAGGGAGACTGCACCTAAGACCACTTCAGTATTATCTGAAGGAGAACTGGGATCAAAGTTCCCAGGACCTCGAAGAGTCATTCAGGATAACGGACAAGGTCAAACAAGATCTTCGGTGGTGGTTAGACCCGAAGACCACTCGGTCAGGAATATCCTTGCACATAAAGAGCCCTCTCCGAGCGTTGTTTGCAGACGCATCGGACGTAGGGTGGGACAACGTTGATTCGCAAGAAGTGTCGGGAACCTGGGAAGGAGCTCAGGTGTCCTGGCACATAAACAAAAGGCAAAAAGGAACTGAAAGCCATTCACCCTAGCTCTCTTGCACTTTCAACCAAAACAGATATTATTGGATCGATCATTCAGGTCAATTCAGACAACACGACAGCCCTAGCATATATCAGAAGCAAGGGGGAACTCATTCATTCTCCCTTTACGAGACAGCGAGGGAGTTGTTGCTTTGGGCGCAAGAGAAGCAGATCTCTCTTCTAACGAGATTTATTCAGGGAGAGAGAAATGTTCGAGCGGATCTGCTAAGCAGAAGAGACCAAGTGCTCCCCACCGAATGGACTCCTCCACCCTCAAGTGTGCGATCAGTTATGGGGGTTATGGGGAAGGCCGAACGTAGACTTGTTCGCAACCAACTGAACAAGAGGTTGGAGAATTATTGCTCCCCCATCGCGGATCCAAGAGCAATAGCGATAGACGGTCTCCTCATGGACTGGAAGGGAATAGACGGGTACGCTTTTCCCCCTTCAAACTGGTAGGGGAAGTAAAAAAATAGGTAAGAAAGTTTGCCTCCTCAGAGGAACGAAATTAACTTTGATCGCTCCCTTTTGGCCAGCCCTAGATTGGGTGACAGAGTTGCTGGAGTGGATAGTGGATCTTCCCAGATCGCTCCCACTAAGGAGCGATCTTCTCAAACAACCCCACTTCGACAGGTATCACACAAAAACCCCTCCCCGCTCCTAAGTCTGACTGCTTTCAGACTATCGAAGGACTCGTTAAAGCGAGGGGGTTTTCTCCGCGAAGCTTCAAAAGCAATCGCAAGAGCCCGGAGGACCATCCACATTACGGGTGTACCGCAGTCGAAGTGGGAAGTGGTTTAGAAGATGGTGCAGGACGCATGAGCTATCCTCTTCCAGTACCTCTATAACCGACATTGCAAATTTTCTTCTTTACCTTAGAAGAAAGTGTGGCCTAGCGGTATCTACGATCAAGGGGTATAGAAGTATGCTGCCTCGGTGTTTAGGCATAGGGGTCTGGAGGTGTCGGACAATAAGGATCTACATGACCTTATTAGGTCTTTCGAGACCTCAAAAAGTCAGATTAATAAAAATCCCAGTTTGGAACTTGGATATAGTGCTGCATTACTTGATGTCTGAAAGATTCGTACCTTCCAATAATTGTTCTTTTAGGGATTTGACGAGGAAATCTCTATTCCTGTTCGCCTTAGCCACGGCAAAAGGGTGAGTGAACTTCAAGCGTTAGAGGGCAGAGTGGGGTTTAAGAAGGAGGCTGCAATTTGCTCTTTTAAGCCTCTCTTCTTAGCCAAGAACGAAAACCCATCAAAACCGTGGCCTAGAAGCTTCGAAGTGAAGGCACTCTCTTCTCTTACGGGGGAAGAAAAGGAAAAGACCCTTTGTCCAGTAAGAGCGCTAAAATTTTATCTACAAAGAAAGTCTCTTTTGGGAGGTACGCAGGAAAGTCTTTGGTGTTCGGTCAAAGATCCTACAAGACCAATATCAAAAACGCCCTTACGTTTTTCATTAAAGACGTTATTAAGGAAGCGCATCTTAAATGTGGTGAAGAACAATTTAAACTCCTCGGGTAAAAGCACACGAAGTGAGGCCATAGCAACCTCAATGGCTTTTCATAAAACGTGGTCCCTCCATTCAAAATCTAATTGAATCCACGTATTGGAAGTGTAACTCAGTGTTCGCCTCTCACTATCTAAAGGATTTGAGAGTTACTTATGATAAGTGCTTTTCACTGGAGCATATGTGTCCGCGGATTTAGTGCTGGGAGGAGGAGCTGAGGTTAATCCTAATTAGTTAGGTTATGTAATTTTAACATTATGGTGTTTGGTTTTTTATGGTTGACTGAAAGAGGGTATAGGAAGAACCCTTTTCAGTTCTTAGATTTAACATGGTTAGAGAGGTCAGGTGGTCGGGATTAACTTTTGGTCTCCTCGTTGTGCATTATGTAAAGCCTAAAGCTCTGTCATGTAAGAGGGCTAGCCCCCATTGATAAGATACAGGTCAGGCTCTGCCATGTAAGCGGGTAAGCCCCATTGGTACGATCCATGCAGGTTCTGTCGCGTAAGCGGCTAGCCCGCCCCATTGACATGATCCAGATGGGCTGTTTCGGTCATAGGTGGTTTACCTCACTGAAGCTCTTGAGGCAGGCAGACTAAATGACAGTAATCATGAAGTCTTCAGCCCAAACAGGTAAGAACCAAGGATTGATATCCTACAACAATTGTTTGTTTCCCGTTTATTAGAAATTTTGTTTTATTTATATATAGCTGTCTCTCGCCCTCCACCAAGGGTGTCAATCAGCTAAGTATAGATCTGCCTGGTAAGTCGCATGTATAATGATATTGTTAAGATACAATAAAGTTTTATACATACTTACCTGGCAGATATATACGATTAAGGGCCCACCCAGCCTCCCCTCAGGAGACAGGTTAAGAGAAAAATCTGCTCCGAAAACGGGAATGGTTGGGATTCCGCCACCCAGCGCGGGAATGGTAGATCACCTGACCTACCGGTAGCGTGTGCCGCGAGTTTTGAATTCTGTCGGGACGGACGGAGTCTATAGCTAAGTATATATCTGCCAGGTAAGTATGTATAAAACTTTATTGTATCTTAACAATATAATTTTTCTCTACAAAGTTACTTAAAATATCTTTCAATAAATGTGTGATGGTACATAGTAAAATTGTTTCTTTCCACAAAATATCTTTGTAAAATAGGAGGGCATCTTATGCAACTGTGCATCTTATACACCAGCAAATATGGTATTTATTTCTTTACTTAATGGCTAACAAAACTAAAATATCCCCCATTTTGTTTTCAGTCCCCAGTGCATCAGTATCAGTAATTTTCTGTGAGTTTCAGTAATATTCAAGCTCTAGTAATTTGCAGTATGTACAGAATTGTTGTACAGGGTTTGTTTTGTTTTGTGTAAGGGATGCATGTATATTCTAACCTTTCAACTCTTGCCCAATTCTTATTTGTGCACTTTGAAAACTAATCACCATTTATCTTGTCACAGTAACGTTGGCAAATACCGTTGTACATTTGCCAATAGTCCCTTGCATACACAATATTCTAACTACCTGAGTACCAGTTTTCCAGCTGGCACTAGATGGATTTTTCCTAATGTCAAAGACCTCAGGTTTTGTTTTAGTATGGAAAAATACAATTGATGAAAAATTTGTCATTGTAGTGTGCCCTACATTTAAGGGCCAGCTGTGTTCCCATTTGAAATTAGTAATATGTAACTAATTTGGTACCAAGCCTTAATTTGGTACCAAGCCTCATTGACTAAACCGATTCACCAAAGATTACACGTGAAAGTTTTCAGGTTTGTAGAATTAGCAAAAATTCTGTATGTGCTCTGTCAAAATTTTAGATTTTTTGCTAGACACTGGTCATGAACATTGATACCTCCATTACCCTCATGACTTAAAACATTGAGCTGATGTATGTGTAATTTTGAAACAGGCACTATCAAACTGATGCATGTGTAATCTTTTTTTTGCAGGTCGTAATGAAAAAGGTCAGTTGGGAGTTGGTGATTCTGAAAATCGTGCAGGAATAGTTCCTGTTGACAGTCTCTCAGATTTCACAATAGTGCAGCAGCAGTTGGCCGCAATCACACGCTCTTTTTAACTGATCGAGGAACTGTATTTGCTTGTGGTGACAATAAGTCTGGTCAGTGTGGTACGGGAAACACTATTGCCGTTATCAATGTTCCATGCAGGATAAGCTTTAAAGAATCAAGAATCACAAAGGTAGGTTGCACTTTTTCTTGTAAATTTGGTTGTATTGCAGGCATCAGTTTTTTAAACCTTCATTGACCAGAAAGACGTCCTTGAGTACTACAAGTACAACTTTTCATCACAAGCTCATCAGTCATATAAGTATGCCCACTTTCATGGTATTAAAATGACCTCAAATGAAGACTAGAAAAGCCCCAGGGCTAAATTGGAAATGAAAAGCTACTCAATGTAAAGCAGCAGAAGAGCCACTCACAAATGAACTGGGACCTTCAAATGTATGAAAACTTAGCGAAGGGAACGAAATAGGACAGAGGAAGAGTGGGATAAGAACTTTCACAAGAAATGGTTATTACAAATGGGAAACGATGCACTGCAATGTGGTCATTACAGGATAATAAGACTACTTAGAGTGCTATGTGAAAAGGCTAAGAATTATAACCAAAATAGGTAACTGCCAGTTTGGCTTGATGCCTAAGTGATTAACAACAGGGGCAAAAACTTGTGATGGGTGTTGGTTTGGAAAAGGGAAAGTATTTAAGCTTTCTCTGTCTTGAGTACCCTGTGATGATTTCAGTAATCATAATAATGTGAAAGGGAATGCATGCTGCTTGTATATTTCTGTAGTATACAGTTTTTTTATTTTTTTCGGTCTTATGTACTGTCGGGCAAAAACTGGTGGCATAGTTTCATAATTTTTTGTTTTCAAAGATGGAAGAAATCATATGTAATGACATTAAAAACAGTCACTGATAGCTTTAGAACATTATGTTATATTATTGTGTAAAACTATTTTCCATATAGCAAAATTGACATGAATGAAACGAAGTGGTAAAAAACGTCATATCACAACCATAGATATACATTACCAAATAGATAGGAGATACCTATCACTAGTAGTATTGCATAAACATAGTCCTTAAATTGTCATTTCAATATTAAGTTGAAGGTAGCTATCAAATTTAAAAACAAAAAGAAAAAAAAAACTATTTGTTCCGATACGTAATACAAACCTGAGGTCCTTTAACAATAGGAATATACTTTCGGCATAGCTAGAATTACGGCCGTTGAATCTTAAACAAGGTGGTTAGGCAGTAACTACCATGGGGCAGACTAGCCTGCCCGGATGTAAACACTCCACTTTACTTTCGGCCGTCTTCCGAGAAAGACGTGTGTTTGTAAGCTCCAGCTGACTGGTCGTTAATCTTTTTTCCCGGTGGGGTCCTTTTGGTTTATTTTTGTATTTAAATAATTATGCATATACGGTGTTTGATATTGATAATAAACAAAGGTTTGTCCTTGGTTTTTCAATTAATATACAAACCCACTTTGTGATAGCCTTTGTAACCGCCCCTCTAGTTGTGTCAAGAGCCGGCGGCTAAGGTATGCTAACTTATTTAGATTCTTTCGCCCTTTAACATTGGCTCAGACCTGCATGTGGACAAGATATGTATTTATCGTGAGGGATGATCCTGTAATGGGACATGTATTCATTCAGAAATTACGATTATGCTTGGGAATTACCAAGGGAACTTTAAGGTTTTTCTGTTTTTTGTTGTTATGGTAATTTCTCTTCTCCTTCTTCCTTTCACTTACTATCGGAAGAAGGTAGAAGGATGGGCGTGCGGTGCTGATGTTGGGGGATCTCTTACTTCGGAGGGCGGCGTCCTTGGATGTGTGTGGAGTAACCTCATTACTTTAATATTTTTTTCCCTTATTTTACAGACTAGTGGTGATTGTGTTTTCAGCAGTATTGGTTGGATGCTTTTCATATTAGTGATCCTAACCTTGGAATTGTACCTATGACTGGTAGCATGTTGCGTACCGATCCTCGAGTGTGTGTACTGATCCCTTGCTGATAATCATTTTCATTACCACTACTACCCTGGAGTTATGTCACTGGACGAAGCTGTCGCGCTGCCCGGTGAGGTTATCTGCTCCTGATGGTAGAAGTCTGGCAGAAGGAGAAACCGAAGAGGAAGAGAGCTCGTCAAGTGACGTCATCTTCCCCCCCCCCCCCCCCTCTTCTAGATCATTTCTTTATTGCCTCCCCCCTTCAACTTTTAAGGCTTTGCCGTAAAAGAGAAGGTGGTCTCTCCCCAAAAGAAGTCTCGTCACGGGACTTCTAAGGGTCTGTCTCGCTCCGGTGAGACAGGTGAGTCTTCCGCGGCTGCTCCTGTTCCTTCGGGAACGGGGCCCGTCTCTCCTTCCTCAGGGAGGAAGCAGACGGGGACCATGGAGGGTACTGGCCACCACCGGTATCTCCTCTCCCGGTTCTGAAGGTTCCATCTCCGGACCGGGAACCGTCTCAGCCGCCCGCATGAGTGTACGGTCACAGGTGACCGTGCAGCCAGGGTCCAGACTGCGGAGTTTGCTCACCGTGTCAGGACCCAGGCACGGAGCGGAAGATGGTAGGAGTCGCTCGGGTGACTTGTCAGACCGGCGATGGCTCTCGCAGCGATCGTCCGGTGCCCAGGGTTGACATGACGTTCCCGCGGGTCCGTGCACGCAGAGACCGGTGGAGGCAGGCCAATCAGCCCTCTTTTAATTAATTCTTTTCTTTCAGAGACAGCCCCACCCAGACGACGGTCGCGTTTGCACGACCGACCAGTCTTGTGGGTGGCAGACGCTTCACCTGCTAGGTAGGAGTTTCGTAGCCCTCCTTGAGGAAGCGTTCTCTTCACTGCTACTCCCGCAGGTCCCTCCGGACAGTTGCAGTTGGGCCGTGTTGCTTTGGCAACTGCCCCAACTCCGTCCTGGATGGAGGACCTGTCGGATGTCCTGAGGAACTGGCGAAGAGGAAGATGTCTCCGTCGTCTTCTGCCGCCTCTTCCCCTTCGACTTCTAAGGCCCCACAGCCGAAGAAGAAGAAGGTAGCCTCCTCCCCACTAAGAAGTCTTGCTCAGAGACCTCTAAGGGTCTGTCCCACTCCCGTTGGTCCCATTGCTGAATAATCACAGGTTCCATGCAACGTAAAAGCACCATACAAACAAACAAACAAACCACTCCGGTGGGACAGTTGGGGCTTCTGCTAGTCCTCCTGTTCCTTTGGGAACGGGGCCCGTCTCTCCTTCCGCAAGGAAGATGATGACGGGGGCCGGAGGGGTACCGGCTAACACTGGTACCTCCTTTACTGGCACCAGAGGTTCTGCCTCGACGCCAGGTACCGTCTCGGCCTCTCGTTCACGAGAGGTACCGAGTATACGGTCACCTGCGGGTGACCGTGCAGCCAAGACCTAGGCAACCGAGTTTGCTCAGTGCCAGGATCCAGGCACGGAGCGGAAGACTGGTGGGAGTCGCCCAGGTGACTCCCACCAGGCCAGCGATCGCTCTCGTGGCGAGCCACTGGTACCCAGGGTTGACGCGACAGTCCCAGACCAGCCGCGGGCTGAGGCGAGGAAGTGGTCCTCTCGGTCGCCTGGACCAGCCTGGTCCAAGCGGCATGACGCGCCGTGAGGACAGGCCTCGCTCCCAGCGTAGCCTGTATTTGTCGCAGTTATCCTCCTCTGTGTTGGAGATTCAGAGAAGCCGTTTGTTGTCTTATTCTCCTTTTGGCGATTCCCTTTTTGATATATCATGAGTTTTTGAAGGAACATCAAGGTGATGCCTCTTCCCAAGCTCACTGGGCCTTGTCAAGGGCTTTTTCCTCTGGTCTTCCTCCCGTTCCTTCAAGGAGTAAGCGTAAGTTTAGTGCCAGATTCGTACCCTCTGCTCCAGCCCAACAACCTCCTCCTTCTGGCTCGTTTTTCCAGAGTTCATCTCAGGTTTCTGGCGCCTCGGCTTCCTCCTCTGGTGCTTACTCTTTGAAACGCTGGAGAGGTTCTTGGCGTGGCTCTAAGGGCAGGGGAAGAGCTCAACCTCCAGGTGGACCACCTCCTTCTTCTTCTTCTTCTTCCTTGCCTCTGCGTAAGAATTTTCGGAAGTAGGCTGGAGAGAACAGTGGATGCTTGGGTGGTGGAGGTCCTGAAGGTAGGTTGCGAGTTCCCTTTTGTTTCGAGACCTCCACTTTCCAATCGTCCTCTCGAGTTCAGCGGTTATTCCTCACACTTAATCAGGGGTCAAGCCTTGGAGAAGGATGCCATAGAGCGAGCTCCTCCTCCCGGGTTTTACTCACGGGTGTTGTAGTTCTAAGGCCTCAGGTGCTTGGTGCCCCATCATAGATCTTAAGTTACGAATGGAGACTGTTCAGACTGTTCTTTCATCAGTCAGGATGGAGCACTGGATGATTTCCATCGATCTGCAGGATGCTTATTTGCAAATCCCCATCCATCCGAAGAGCAGACCTTACCTTGGTTTTTCACGGACTGGGGAGTTTTCCACTTCAAGACCCTTTGTTTCACCCTCACCACTGCTCCACAAGTCTTTTCTCAGGTGATGGCTCCTGTTTTGGCTATTTTGCATCAGTTAAATGTAAGGATGCTTCGGTATCTGGACGATTGGTTAGTCCAGGCCGAATCTCTAGAGAAATGTCTCCGGTCGAGGGAGATAGTTCTGTCTCTTTGTGTCGAGTTGGGCATTCATATCAACTTCGACAAGTCCTGTCTAATCCCTTGCCAGATCATGACTTATCTGGGGATTGTTTTGAATTCTCAGATTTTGAGGCCTTCTCCCACTCCAAAATGGATAGACAAGCTTCTAAGTCTGGTCGAAGAATTTTTGTCCTTCATGATGCAGCCAGTTTCTCTTTGGAGGACTCCTGGGCCATTTGTCATCCCTCATCCAACTGGTTCCTGGAGGTCGTCTCAGAATGAGGTCCCTTCAGTCGACACTTCGCCAGTTGTGGGATTTCGTGTCCGAGGACACGATATTCGCCTCCTCTCCACAGTCGGAAGGATCTCTGTTGGTGGATGTAAGTTCACCGCCTCAACTCAGGGACATCTCTTCTTTCAGTTCCGCCCGACCTAATGTTTTGGTCAGATGCCTTGGATCAAGTTTGGGTCGCGCACCTGGGCTCTGAATCCGCTTCAGGCCTTTGGTCAGAGGAAGAGAGGATCATGTCAATAAATTGGAAGGAACTAAGGGCAGTGTACCTAGCCCTTCTTTCATTTCCAGATCAACTGTTGGAGTCAGTTGTCGCGATCTTCGTCGCAACACCACAGCAGTCTTGTACTTAAGAACCAAAGAGGCACACAGTCGGACCTTCTCGACTCAAGAAGCGCGATCAGTCCTGTGTTGGGCAGAAGACGGGGATTACGTTGGTCCCTCAGTTTATCCTGGGCCATCACAATGTCTTGTCAAACGCCTTGTCGAGACCGAATGAAGTTCAAGGGTCGGAATGAACACTTGCCAGGAAGTCTTCGACAGCCTCAGGAAGAAGTGGCCTGTCACAGTCGGTCTGTTTGCCACCCCACTGAATTTTAGGTGCCACAGATCTTTGCCTCTTTACCAACTCCTCCAGCATTCCTAATACCCCAATCTCTGGAATGTACCACAACAGAACGCTCTTTTTGGCAGGACTGTGGGAGGGCCTTCCAGCCAATGCATTTCCTCCGTTTACTCTGGTGAGGTCAGTCCTCAACAAAGTGAGAGCAACCAAGCGTCTGGATCTCACCTTGATTGCCCCCTTCTGGCCACAAAAGGAGTGGTTTCCCGACCTACTGGAAGCTCTGGGGGAGCCCCCCATTCGTCTGACAGAGAGACCAGATCTTCTCAAACCACCCCATTTTCATCAGTTCCATCAGAGGCTCCACAAGCTCATCTTCATGCCTAGAGACTGTCAGGAGATTCTCCAAGCACGAAGGGTTGTCCTCCAGAATGGCGCGACAATTGGCCGACCCAGTCAGCAGTGTTCTTCCTCCGACATGGGACATTAATAAAGTCCTTAAAGTCTTTAGGTTCCGTCCGTTTGAGCCTCTGAATACGGCCGATTTTGGGGACCTCTCTTCTAAGGACACTCTTTCTTGTCTCGCTGGCTACAGCCAAGAGGGTGGGTGAACTGCAAGCACACTTTTCTGGTTGCTAGATCTGGACAAGACATGATTTTGTCATACCTTCCCGAATTTGTCGCAAAGACTGAATAGTCTCATAATTCCATTCCCCATAATTCCATTCCCAGGTCTTTCGTGCTGAAGTCGCTGGTCGACTTTGTTGGTAATTTAAATGAGGAATTAGTTCTTTGCCCTGTTAGGGCGCTCTCATGCTATTTACGCCGGACGAAGGACATTCAGGGTTGTCCCCGTCATCTGTTGGTTTCACCCCGAAATGGCTAAAGAGACCTATATCAAAGAATGGTGTATCCTTTTTTCTCTGAGATCTTATTATTAAAACTGGTGGTTCGGCTGCCTGTGAGGGCCAGACGCCGAGAGCACACAGTATTAGAGCAGTTGCAATACATCCTAGCTTTTATGAAGAACGTTTCAGTCGCCAAGGTGCTTGAGGCGGCGACTTAGCGTTCTATTCTGTTTTTTTGCCCTCCTTTTACTTCGAGGGATATTTCTCTAGTTCTAGGCGACCTTCGTTCCTTGGGCCCGTTGGTGATGGCAGGACAGGTCGTCAGACAGGAGAATTAGGTAGTCTTCCTGTTTTACGTTTGGTTGTTACCTGTATATTATTTTTTCTTTTTAGTTGTATATATTTTTTGTTTTTACATTATAACTTATGGCAGTTTCAGGTTTAGTTATAATGGGAATTAGGCAGTTTCGTATTTAGGTGTTGTTGATGACAAGGACTAGCTGCTTGACAACTCATGCTGCTTCCATTGTCAGTGTGACATGGGACCAGCCACTGGGTTGTCGGCACTGGCGACTATTCTTCTCCCAAAGTCGATGCCGACCTAGGACTAGCCACTGGTTCGCTTGTCCTGACGACTCGCGCTTCTTCCATTGTCCTTCTGGATAGGGAATTAGTTGATGGATCGTCTGCTGTCATCTGGTGACTTGTTCACCATCTACTTTTTGTCTCGCTTGTTTTCTCGGAGTCAGACACTCATGTGAGATCAGGCGACATTTAGTAGCCCTGAGTTTCTTGTTGACGACATCAGTTGCGTTGGAACATCCTCCGATGATAGTTTAACATGAGGCCAGGTTGGACTGCCGGCACTCGTCCTTCGGGACTGAGTCACCTTTTTGCTCCGCGCTCCTTTCTCTTGGCACCAGAAAGCTCGAGTCAGGAGTTGCTCATGAGCCAATATCGCTGCTGGCGACGTTGGGTTGCGTTGATACACCCCCAATGTTTGCTTAGCTTTGAATCGCCCAGGCAGTCCAGGCACTCATTCTTCAGGGAAAGAGTTGTCAATACCCGATCCTCTCTCTTGGCGCCAGACATTTCGTGAGAGAGCAGGTGTTGTTGTAGTGCTTGATAAAGTCATCGGGGTGCAGCCTTGCTGTCCTCATTTTGTCTGACTGGTCACCTGGTCGGGCACCTGACCTTAGTATAGACTGACTGACTATACACTTACTCCTTGTCCTTTACTACCGCAGTTCTGCGGCATTATGGTAGGAGACTTTGAGTTCTTAGTATCTTAGACCTCGGGTTGAGTTTTTAACTGCCTATGATATATATTTCTTTGATTGTTTTATGTCCTATTCTGTCCGAAGGGGAAATTGTACTCAGATTCCCTCCTTTTCAATATGGTTAATCGGGCTAGATAAATTATATTAAGGTAATGTTTATTAATATGGAATTTTTATTCTAAAATTATTATTGCTAATACTTAACTGTATAATTTATCTAGTCCCACCCATCGTACCCCACGATCTGCCTATCACAACTGATTTTCAGGGAAGGTTTTGTAGCTGTCAACGGCAGTGTTGCCAACTAGTGACGGGGTTGCCAATGTGGTAAATTTTGGTGCGGTTTTGGGGGATTTAGGGCTAGAATAAACTTTATAACAGGAAGTATTCATTAATATTAATTTTAGAATAAAAAATTCCATGTTTATTTAGGAAAATTTACAAGGGAATGGGTGGTGTATTTGACACTTCATTTTTTTTTTTTAATTCTTTAACAGGTAGCATGTGGAGGAGAGTTCAGCATGATTGTTGATAAAAAAGGTTACCTTTATTCCTTTGGGTTACCTGAATATGGTCAACTTGGGCATAATACAGATGGTAAATTTTTCCTGACCAGCAACAAGCTTGCATTCCAGCATGAAAGAACACCAAGAAGAGTTCCAATCTTTGTAGAACGCAGTAAAGATGGTCACCCCACCCCTGTTACAGATGTACAAATTGTGGATGTTGCTTGTGGCTCTAATCATACAGTAAGTATATTATTATTCACTCAAGTATTGTATCTTTGTGGTATGGTGTTGATGGATGAATTTTCTAAAATCAAATTATAGGTTAAGTAATATAAAAGAAAAAACTTTTGCATAGTTATTTCTAATTATTCTTAATTTCAGGTTGCAATTGATGCTAAGAAGAGGGCATTTTCATGGGGCTTTGGTGGTTATGGAAGATTAGGTCATGCCGAGCCTAAAGATGAGTATGTACCACGTTTGATAAAATACTTTGATGGCCATAATCGTGGTGTAACCAAAATTTATTGTGGCTCCACATACACCAATTGGAATCAGTCTTTTGGGTCCTTTCGTTGTGGGGCCAGACAAAGCGCACCTGGAGAAGCTAATATGTATCCTAAACCCTTGCAAGAAACCTTTGTGGTTGGGATATTCGGTCAGTAGGTTGTTCAACTACCTCAATAGTTGTTGCTGCAGATGAAAGTGTAATAGCTTGGGGTCCCTCGCCTACATATGGAGAACTGGTAAGAATCAGTACAGTCATTATTTTAAGGAAATTGTTGGAGGAATGTGCCAGCATTTGCTTTAGAAGGAAGTGGTGTGCCATAGTGTACTTACTAATAGTGGTAGGGTATGATCACATTCGGGTACACATGATGGAAGACAAAAGTACCACCCTCTTAAGAAAAATATTTCCAAATATTTTGAAAGATAAGTTTATAGAGACTAGATGGTTTTTACGAAAAGGTTGAGGTTTGATTTTTCCTAGTTATCTCATGATAATATTTCAGGCTATTGCATATATTTCAAACCACTCATCACCTCATGTCATTTCTTGACTTTTCGGTTGTGTTGAATTACCTTCATGCCATAGTTTACTACATATTTATCTTTTTAGATAATCTTAGATTTTCATATACAGTGGTACCTCATTTGTCGAATATTCCTTCCGTTTTTTTTTCGAAAAAAAATGCTCGTATATTTCGAACTGACCGATTATCTTGTTTATACTTTGTATTCGACGGCCTACTGTGTCCTACAAGAAAACCTGTATTAAACATTTTTTTCATTTACAATATAAAGTTTAATGATGACCTATACAACAAAAATAAAGAGATAATAAAGCATTTGAACATAAAATTTAGCATAAAAGATGTACATAATTGTACGTCACCATGGTGACGTGTAGCTGACTTGAGACTGAACAAGGGAGCATTGATATGTTGAGGAGAGAAGGAGAAGAAAGGGTTAAAATATTATTACTGTATGTATGTAAAAGCAATAACTTCACATCAAAAAAGGGAATTTCACAATAAATTAAATATATAAAGATAAAATATGAAAACAATCAAATGCAATACAGAAACAATAAAAAAATCAAGTCTTACCGGCAATTGAGCCAGTGTTCAGTGCGACGAGTGAGATGGTATAGTTGAACAATATTCAGCAAATAGTAAATGATAGAACAAAACTTTTCACAAAAATTTAGCATTAATAATTAACAAAATCATTCGTCATTGCGGAGATGCACAGCTAATTTGAGGTATAGGAAGGAATCGTTAATATTTTTGAGGAATAATGAAAGTTATTTCACAATAAATTTAGCATAATGATAAGACTATGAAAACAATCGAATGCAATACAATAAAAAAGGAAAAAAAGAAGTCTTACTTGATCCCAGCGTTCATTGCGCTGAGTGAGATGATAGAGAGGAGAGGAGAGGAAAGACAGGCGGTCCTGCTTCTTACTGACTTACCAGGGCTGGGCTACGATGAATATTCGCCAATTTTCTTTCACTTCCACTCAATTTGCCCAAATCACTTAATTTTGTTACAGTAAAATACATATCTAGCGACAATTGCGTTTATGATATTTCACCATTGTAAGTAATAACTCGGCTCCGTAATAAAAACAGTGTGTGCCTTCGATTATTTGTTTATTTTAAATTCTTGGCATTTGCTAACAGTAAGTTGATGTATTGTGGCACAATTAATTTCCTTCATACACTTGAGATCTAAGTGTAAACGTATCAACAATCATACAAGCTGGTTACTCTCTCTCTCACACAGACAATCGGCGACAAATTTTATTGATTCCTTTGATTATCCATGTTTCCGACACGGCATACAAACCTTCGGATCCTTTTACAATAGGAAGGTACTAGCGCAGCTGGATAGGTCGTAAGCTTTCGAACAATGGGTTCGGTAGTTAACTGCTTGTCCGACAGGCGCGCGCCGGTTTCGCGCGACTGGGAGGTAAACAAATCACTTTTTTGCTTTCGGCCTCACAGCGAGTGGACGTGTGTGTTCGACGCTCTCTGCCCGCTTCTCGTCGTTTGCTTTCATGAGTATTTGGTTGTGTTTATGTGTGAATCATTTGTAAGTACAATCATTTCCTCTCTTATTTCATCATGTTTGTGAATTGATCAATAATGGAATCTCCACGCCTCGCTTACACCCGCCCCCCGGAGATTATGCCCGGGTACCAAGAAGGGCGTAAATGCGGAAAGTTCCGCTCCATAATCCGGAAATTGATCCACATATTGTTCCGATACGTAATACAAACCATCGGCCGGGTCCTTTAACAATAGGAAGTAGCTAGCGGCAGCTGGAACGGTCGTAAGCTTCGAACAAGGGGAGAACGGTAGTTAACTGCTTGTCCGACAGCGCGCGCGCGCGACTGGGAGGTAAACAAATCACTTTTGCTTTTGGCCGCGGGTGTGAAGGACGTGTTCGTCATCGCTCTCTGCCCGCTTCATCGTCGTATGCTTTGTTTATATTGTGTTTTTCTACTAATGGTTTGTTTTTTTGACTTGAAAATGAAACTGTAAGTACACTGTTTTCATTTTCATTACTTAATATGAACCAACATGGAGTTATCGCCGTAGATGCGGCGATTTCCTCTCTTTTCATGATTGAACCCTTGAATTATGTCTCGGTGCCGAGGGCGGGCGCGCTCGCGCCGAGTCTATATTTTGGGCGAAAGTGTGTAATTGAAAAATGTAAGTACTCTTTTCATTATATTTTTGCCCTGTGCGTTCATTACCGAGAGTGTGATTGCGCTCGGCACGAGCCTTTTAATTTTGTATAATAGAATGCAATGAAAGTGGATTCGCAATTGCAATATTTTCTTTTCATTTTCATTTATTATTTGCATGAAATTTAATTTGGATCAATTTTCGTTCTTACCCGGGAATTGATCCTTAACGATTTTTTATGTGAATGAAATCGCAAGTGCAGTATTCTGTTTTCATTTTCATATATATTTTATGATAGCATCATATATGGATCAAGTTTCCGTTCTTACCCGGGAATTGATCTTTTTTCCCTTTAAGTTTCTATGAAGTGAATCGCAAGGGCAGTATTCTGTTTTCATTTTCATATTACTTTTCACTGCTGTGCTGGGGTAGGGAAGCGAAGGTCTGCCAGTGAAGTCGTCGCGGAAAAAGGAACTTAAACTCCCGCGACTCCCTTGGTTCCGATTCCTTCTTCGTCTTCCTTCCTGCCCCCCGCTCAGCTTCTTCGTTGTATTTTGTATTTGGGGTCTTCTTGCGTTCGGGGTGGGGCATGTCTTCCCCCCGTGCGTGAGGGAACCCCTCTTACTAATCTATCTATGTTACCGCAGGTGCTACATCCGTGGGAGACGACCTTGGACAGGTATGGACCACCGCGGAGGCAGGGCGTGCCTAGCATCCACGGGCTGCTGCAGCGTCTAGCGAGGTCTGGGGCGGTCTCCACTACTAACACAGCTGCTTATGCTGCTCCCCCCCCCCCTCCTGGTCTACACTCCTCATGCTGTGTCGATGAAGCCGTCTGCCGCTACTAGGGCCGCAGCCGTACCGAGGTGGGGTTGCCGCCGCCGCCTGTTTTCTTCGTGTTGCCTGCCCCAGACTTCCGCTGTTCCAGCAGCTCGCCCCTGGACCGGCCGCCAGGACCCAGGTTCCGCTGGCTGCCGATGATTCTACGAGGCGATCGCTGGGCCTGCCGTACCTGCCGCTGATGTGATTCCCGCTGTTGGCTTGGCTGTCCCTTCTGGGTCTACCGCTGCCGCTGTTCCTGCCGCTCCTGAGCTGGTTGCTGTCCTGTCGCTCCTGGTTCCTGTGCCTGTCCATGCTGGTCCTGCCCACGGTGTGTCTTCCCCAGTCCCAGGTCCTTCCGGACAGGTGCAGTCTGGGCCGTGTTGCTTCGGCAATAGCCCCGGCTCCGGCCTGGATGGAGGACCTGACGACTGTCCTGCGTGAGCTGACGAGGAAGATGAGAAGAGGAAGCTGTCATCTTCGTCTTCATCCTCTGCTGCTGCCTCTTCCCCTTCGACTTCTAAGGCGGCCCATAAGCCGAAGAAGAAGAAGGGCTGCCTTCCCCCCTAAGAAGTCTCCTTCGGGAACTTCTAAGGGCCCGTCCACCCCGGTGGGAAGGGGGGTCCTTCTGCTGGTCCTCCTGCTCCTTCGGGAGCGGGGCCCCGTCTCCCCTTCCGTAAGGAAGAGATAGACGGGGACCAGAGGAGTATCGGTTAGCTCTGGTACTTCCTCGCCTGGTGCTAGCGCGATGCCGCTACGCCAGGTTCCGGCTCGGTCTCCTCGTTCGCGAGAGATCCCGAGTGTACGTTCTCCCTCGGAGACCGTGCAGCCAAGTTTGGCGGCCAGAGTTCGCTCGGCGCCAAGACGCGGCACGGAGCAGAAGGCTGGTGAGACGCTCAGGTGACTCTTGCCAGGCCAGCGGCCGCTCTTGCAGCGACCAGCTGGTAACCCTGGGTTTTCCCCCCTAAGAAGGCTCCTTCGGGACCTTCTAAGGGCCCGTCTCGCTCCGGCGATTCGGGGAGCTCTTCTGCTGGTCCTCCTGCTCCCTCGGGAACAGGGCCCATCTTTTCTTCTACCAAGGAGTTTTAAGAAGACGGGGACCAGAGGAGTAACCAGCTTCGGCTGGCAACTTCCTCGCCTGGTTTTAGCGGTTATGCCGCTAAACCAGGATCCGCCTCGGCGTTCTCGTTAGCGAGAAGTACCGAGTGGACGGTCTCCCGCGGGAGACCGTCCAGCCAAAGTCTTGACACTCGAGCTCGCTCGACCGCCAAGACCGAGCGCGGAGCAGAAGACTGGCGAGTGTTCGTGCAGACGACTCTCGCTAGGCCAGTGGACGCTCTCGCAGCGACCAGCTGGCTGCTCGGAGGGTTGACGTGACGGTCGCTGACCAGCCACGGGTTGAGGCGAGGAAGGGGTCCCCGCGGTCGTCGGTACCAGCCACGGCTGGTACCAGCGGCTCGACGCGCCGAGAGAACGCTCGCCGGTCTCACCGCGACAAACGAGCCTAGCAGGTCACCTGACGCCGTCTCCCATCGGGACCGGGCGGAGACGGTACCAGCAACAGCTCGCCTGACGCTAGAGATCAGCGTCGACGTTCTCAGCGCGAGCCTCTCGCCCCAGGCGAGCGGCAAGGCTAGGCCTGCTGCTCGATCGCCACTGGCGTGGACGATCAGCAGCAGCCCTCCAAGCACGCTGGTCCTGCCAGCGAGCTAGGGGGGAGCGTCAGATCTGCCTCTCCTGTACCTTCAACCTCCTCGGGCTACACCGGGAGGAGCGAGGTACCTATGAGTGATCGCGAGAGGTGCGCCGCTCAGCGATCCGCTATGACGCCGTATGGACCAGGCACGGTTCTAGGACCGACCAGGACATACGCGCAAGTACTGGAGGCGACCGTCAGGGGTCTGCCGCTGTTCCTCCTTCTGAAGGAGGAGTATCTCGGGATCTGTTCTTGTTGGAGGGGACTGGACGGTCCTACTCCGCAAGACACGGTTACTCCCGAGATACAGAGGAATTTGCAGAAGTCATTAAGCTGATTCGTCAGCATAATGACCTTGCGGAAGGATTGCCGCTCCCACCCGCTGAGCCCACGTCTCTGCTCGAGTCGTTTTTGGGGCCCGAGAGGGAACCCAAACCGACGGTGGGTCTGCCGCGATCGGAACTTGCCGATTCTGTCTCGAACCAGAGTCTCTCGTCTCCGGACAAGAAGGCTCTCTCAGTTCTGGCCGGTCGATCAAGCTACTTCCACCTCCTCTACTGCGACAGCGGCGTTTCTACGTGTCTTCGGACACCGTATTTGAATACTCCTTCGGTCCTCCTGAGAGGTTTGTTCGACCTCGACGAGGACTGGAATGAGTCGGAGGACGGTATCTGGCTCTCTCCTGTCAGGTGTCGATCAGCCCCACCCAGACGACGTTCACAGTGGCGGCAGACCCTTACCTACAGTGAGAGTTCGTAACCCTCCGCGGGAAAACGTGTTTCCTCCTGACGATACGTTTTCCCAGACTCTCCTACTCTTCTCCAACTGCTAGTTTCCACTGGGAAGGCGAGCGAGTATCCAATTCCTCCCCCATATCCCTCTCTCCTACGGTTACGAGGGAAAGGGGAGGGATCCTACAGAGATTTCTCTGTAGGATCCCACGTTCGGGACTGCGCTACCGGGGGGACCTTCGGGTCCTACCTGACGTAAGCGGTCGTTGAGAGGAATCCTGCCCCATTCTCGATTTCTACGGGAATCGAGAGGACCACCAGCCTATATCGTTTGACGAATTCGGTGGGGGTTTTCGCAGACTGCTTAGAATTCTACGGAATTTCTAACGCATTCAGTGTTCGAGTTTTACGATCTCCAAACACTTACGCGAGACCACGGTCCAAAGTGAGCGAGACGAGAATCCCCGATATACACGATAATCGGGAACCTCGCCTATGCTCGAATTCCTGGAATTTCTAGCATTGGGAAGAAGACTGCTGCTGAAGAAACTATCTCACAGTAGGCGACCAACCTGGACTAGAGAAGATCGGGACGGGAATATCCAGTTTGGCTTGAACTATCGTCTTAGTATTCTGTTCACCATTGAAGCTTTCCTTCGAGGAAGACTTCTCCTTCACTCTCTTTGATAGAGATCGAAGGTGGTCGATCTCCAATCCTTATTTTGTTTTCTTGAAGGAAGAATTTAGGATGGAGATCGTTGTTCAGAATCCTACAAATATACTACGTATATTAACCTCGCGACATGATTCTACTAAGCAGTTGAATTGTCCGAGGGGTAGGCGCATATCCTAGTTAATCTACGGATTGCGACTTATAAGAGAAGTATCTAATTGAACTGCAACTCGGGGTTGCCTGCAACCTCCCAGGAGTTTTCAGTTTCAATTTTATATACTTATGGTTTTGTCACGACAACACCATTTCAACTTTTATATTTACCGAAATTCGTTTCGCCTAAATATAATTGCTCGAGCATATCTTTTATGCTCGGTAGTTCTAGCCGAACGCATTCCTTCGTGGAATAATGGATTACCTGGCAACTCAGGATGACGAGTCAGCGTATTGAACTGCCTGATAGCAGCTCAGTATCAGCTGGACTCCGATATGCACGGTCCAGTATGTCTCTCTCTGCCCTGCTTTGATTGACTACCGAACCGTATCTCTGCCCAACAATCATGGACTTAGGTCTCTGATTAACGGGGATTCTCGCAATAATGAAGGACCATCTACTGCTGTGACGCTAGATTCCATCGCCTTCGACATTGCGAGAATTTTCAAGGATATCTCTTGGACTCTTTCATCTTTCTGTTTTACCGCACGGTAACAGAAGTATGTACAAGTCTCCCGCTGCATCGCACTGCGATAATGCGAATGATTTTGCAGACATCTGAGTTTGTCTTCAAAATATCTCG
>NC_087205.1:106192673-106240465 GCF_015104395.2 Macrobrachium nipponense | reverse complement strand
GGAGTGGACTTTGGACACAAGATTTGTCAGAAATAAACTTTGGCGCCTTTGGGGACGACCGTCAATAGACCTGTTCGCGACATCGAGGAACAACCGTCTTCCTCTCTTTTGTTCTCCAGTCCCAGATCCTCTAGCTTGGTCGGTGGACGCAATGCTGTTGGATTGGTCTGGGTCTGGAAGCTTATGCATTCCCTCCGTTCGGTCTAATAAGAGAGGTGCTGAACAAGTTCATGTCGCACAGCAATGTAACGCTAACGTTAATCGCTCCCTTTTGGCCCACCCCAGGAAAGAGTGGTTCCCGGACCTTCTCCAGTTGTTAGTAGACTTCCCCAGACTTCTTCCTCCAGAGAATGGCTTCTCAAACAACCTCACTTCAAGAGGTTCCACCAAAACTTGTCCGCTCTAGCTCTGACAGGGTTCAGACTGTCCGGAATCTTGTCAGAGCGAAAGGATTTTCAAGAAGAGCTGCAGAAGCTATCGCTCGTTGTAGGAGAGAGTCTTCTAACAAACTCTATCAAGGGAAGTGGAGAATCTTCAGAGAGTGTGTAGAAGTGCTAAAGTCTCTACTTCTGCGACCTCTTTAACAGAAATAGCAGATTTTCTTCTATTCTTAGGAACTCTAAGAAACTGGCTCCTTCGACGATCAGAGGATATAGAGCCATGCTCTCTTCGGTTTTTCGACATCGAGGTTTGGATATTTCCTCCAATTCAGATCTGTCGGACCTCATTAGGTCTTTCGAAACCACTAAGCTCCCGCAAGATACAGTGGCTTGGAACTTAGATGTGGTGCTTAAGTTCCTCATGGGGCCACCGTTTGAGCCTTTGAAGTCGGCTTCACTCAGGAACTTGACTAAGAAGGCACTCTTTCTTATTGCACTAGCTTCTGCTAAGCGTGTCAGCGAATTGCACGCTATAGACAAAAGAGTCGGTTTCTCTCAAGGCAATGCTGTATTTTCGGTATCTTTGACCTTTCTAGCCAAAAATGAGAATCCTTCTAATCCTTGGCCGAGGAGTTTTGTGGTAAGGAACTTATCTGATTTTGGTTTGGTTGGACATGAGGAGGAAGAAAGGCTCTTATGTCCAGTCAGGGCTATTAAGCAGTATCTGTTTGCCACTAAGGGTATCAGAGGACAATCTTCTAAGCTCTGGACCTCGGTTCAAAATCCCTCTCGTCCTCTTTCTAAGAATGCTATATCGTTCTTTATTAGAGAGCTTATCAGGGAAGCTCACTCGCAGTCCGAGAACGACAATCTTTCCGTTCTGAGAGTTAAAGCTCACGAGGTTAGAGCAGTGGCAACTTCTTTAGCATTCAGAAAGAATTTATCTTTAGCTTCGATTCTTCAGAGCACGTTCTGGTAGATCGAATTCGGTTTTTGCGAGTCATTATCTCAAAGAGATAGAAACGGTTTTCGAGAATTGTTAAAAACGTTAGGTCCGGTGGCGGTTTCTGGCATGGTGTTGGAGAAACAAACGGCACAGGGTCGTCACCTCTATGCTAACTTTTCACCTTGAATAGGTTGTCGAGTTCAAGGGAAGCTGGGGGTACTGAGTACCTGGGATACTCACAGTCTGTTAGGTCAGATTTTACAATGGTTGGGTATATATGTTTTTAAATCTGGTGTTGGTGACAAATGTTTTTGTATGATTGAATTTCTGGTCTTAGCCCAGGGCAAGGGCAATCTTTGTTGTTACTATCCTCCGTCAGTCAGCCTTGACTCGCTTGAACTACGGAAGGATTCCACTCCTGTAGAGGCTAACTTTGGGCAAATTCCAATTTCCTCTACAATAGTAAGAAGAGACACCGACCCAGAGGCAGTAACAGTCTGCTGTAGCTCTCTTACAAGGTAAGGTACAACAGACACCTTGAGTGTTTACTGGTATTGCAATAAATGTAACCATTTAAAAATACTAGTGGTCCACTGAATCCCACCTTCCCATAAAATGTGTAATCAGCTCTATAATTGTTCGGTAAGACATACAATAAAAATGAAATTTTCATTATTAAAATGAAGTTTTATTGTATACTTACCGAACAATTATGATTATACCCACCCTCCCTCCCCTTAGGTGGACGGACGGGCAGAAAGAATTGGATTCACCTGGGCAGTTGTACCTGGTTCTCCCCCCGCCCGGAGTGGAGGGAGATGACGTCATCACCCACCAGTGTTTGGCGACGCCGACGCGCTAAATTTGAATTTAGTATCCTGCCGCTCGTGGAAATCACGGTTCTATATATGTTCGGTAAGTATACAATAAAACTTCATTTTAATAATGAAAATTTCATTTTGTTTTCTCCTATTCTGTCCGAAGGGGAAATTGTATTCAGATTCCCTCCTCCTTTTCAATGTGGTTAATCGGGCTAGATAAATTATATTAAGGTAATGTTTATTAATATGGAATTTTTATTTTAAATTAATATTAATAATACTTACCTGTATAATTATCTAGTCCCCACCCATCCTACCCCACGATCTGCCTATCACAACTGATTTGAGGGAAGGTTTTTCGTATCTGTCAACGACAGTGTTGCCAACTGGCGGACAGAATAGGAGGTAACAGGGTTGCCAATGTGGTAATTTTGGTGCGGTTTTTGGGGATTTAGGGCTAGATAAATTATACAGGTAAGTATTATTAATATTAATTTTAGAATAAAAATTCCATGTTTTTAGAAGATGGTGTAAGAAGAATAAACTGTCCTCTTCCGATACCTCTGTGACCAACATAGCTGATTTCTTGATTTTCCTTAGGGAAGAATCAAAATTATCAGTTTCTACCCATTAAAGGTTATCGAAGTATGCTTTCGGCCGTATTTCGAAACAGAGGTTTGAGAATTGCAGAAGATAAAGACCTCCACGATCTATTAGATCTTTTTGAAACCTCTAAAACCTTTTCTCCTCCGCACTCCTAACTGGAACCTAGATGTAGTTTTGAGATTTCTATCATCTATAGATTTGGAACCTCCTCTCAACGCGTCGTTTAGAGGATCTAACGAGAAAATGTATTTTCTTGTTGTCGTTAGCGACTGCGAAGAGAATTAGTGAAATACAGCTCTAGATTCTCGAGTAGGATTTAAGAGTGATGCGGCAATTTGTTCTTTCCAGACTCTGTTTCTGGCCAAGAACGAGAACCCTTCAAAACCCTGGCCAAAGAGTTTTTTTGAAGTTAAAGGACTTTCAAATCTAGTAGGCGAGGAATTAGAAAGATCTTTATGTCCGGTTAGGAGCTTGAAGTTCTATTTAAAGAAGAAGAATGAACTAAACGGATGTAAACAAAGAAACTGTGGTGCGCAGTTCGGGATATAGTAGACCCATGTCAAAAAAATGCATTAGCATTTTTTGTGAGGAGCCATTATTACGGATGCTCATAATGACTGCACTGAAGACTCTTTCAGGACTCTCCGAGTGAAGGCTCATGAGGTTAGAGCGGTAGCCACTTCATTAGCATTTCAGAAGAACATGTCTTTAAAAGACATTGTGGATGCGACTACTGGAGGTGTAATTCAGTGTTCGCATCGCACTATCTCAAGGACGTTAAAGTAAACATATGAAAGTGTTTCTCTCTGGGTCCTTTTGTATCAGCCGATACAGTGCTGGGGCTGGGAGCACATAACGATCCTTAGAAAAATTTGTATTTGTTCTAATTTTTGATAGTACATAGATCTACCTTGTGAGACGAGTTGTTGGTTTTTTCTGCTGATTAGTATGCTTGCTGGCGCACGGACGTCCTAGTTTGGATCAGTGGGGGAATCAAGAGACGTCTTTACTGGCTAGATTGTACAAACATTTTTTTTTTTAATTTTATTTTTATTTTTGTACTTTACTGTAACGAATGTTTGTGATTCGAGTTTGTGGTTGTTTGCAAGAGGTTAGGGGATAACTTCTTGCAATCTTAGAAAACTAACATGGATAGGTTGAGGTGATCGGGATCGATGTTGTGCTCCTTGTATAGGTCTTGTCAAGTAAGTGGATAAGCACCCATTGACGTAGTCCTTCCAGGATCTACCAGTAAGAGCGGGTAAGACCCCTTTGGCAGAACCACAAGAAACTCTTAGCCATAGATCAATATCTCGCTGAGGCTCTTGAGACTGACTAGACTCCTGGTATTCTATTCATGAAGTCTTCAGTCTAAACAGGTAGGAACCAAGGTTTGTACAAGTAACTTACCCAGCAGATATATACTTAGCTATAGACTCGGTCGTCCCGACAGAATTTCAAAACTCGCGGCACACGCGACAGGTAGGTCAGGTGATCCACCATTCCCGCCGCTGGGTGGCGGGGTCTGGAACTATTCCCGTTTTCTAGCCATAATTTCTCTGTCGGTTGAACGGACAACACCTATTGTTCGTTCCTCCATCTTGGATTTCAACTCGTTTGCCGAGAATTTGGATTGGTTTTTTGGTTACGTATTCTGTTTTTTCTCTGGCTTGGCATACTCTTATTGTGGACTGTTTTTCGACTTTGGTTTTGTTTACTACTCTTTCACGATGTCTGACGCTAAGGCTTCACCTATGTTTAGAGTTTGCAGTAGGGAAGACTGTAAGGTTAGGCTGCCTAAATCGGCATTAGATCCGCATAGTATTTGCGCTAAATGCAGGGAGAATGAATGTTCTTTTATTAACACCTGTGTGGAATGCGAGAACCTTACGGAGCTTGAACTGGAAGGAATTATCATCATATGTTAGGAAGCTTGAGAGAGATAGAGTGAGAAAGGCTTCAGCTAGGTCTTCTAGTAGATCTTGCTCCTTAGAACAAGAAATTAACTCTCCATCTAACAATTTTCCCTTAGCCTCAGCTGCTTCTCCCTGTTCTGAATCCAAAGATTCTTCATCAGAGAGGGAAAATGTAAAAGCTTCATTAAGAAACTTCAAGCTCAGCTACGAGCTCTAAACCAAGGTAAGAGTGGTGATAGTGACTTGTGCAGTGTCCCCAGTGCAGTGGAGGGGGCGTCTGACCGGTTCCCTCATTGCTCCTAGGCCTAGACCTCTTCCAAACTCCCAGGACCAGGGAGGAGGAATGTCGAAAAGCCGCAGGGAGGATGCAGAACATCCCCAACGGTCAGGCGTCCCTTCGCAGATCCTGTTGTTAAGTCCCAGGCTGCCTCGGATTGCCGCAGAAAAGGCGTCCTAAAGGAGTGTTTTTCGGCCTCAGACTCTTTCCTCTCCTAAACGAGGATGGAGTTCGGCCTCCCGTTCGCGCCCTTTGAAGAGAGCCTGGAAGGCGGCCTAAAGGAGACGCTGCTGACTCCAGCCCAGAGCGTTTTCCCGAGGATTGGCCTTCGGGACCTAAGAGGACTAGACAAGAGGAGCCTGCTCTTCAGGATCCGACCAAGAAGTTTTTGGTGAATCTGCAAGAGCAGTTAGCGTCGCTCGTAGGCTCTTTTGCTAAGGACTCTACAAGGAGGAAGGATGTCTCGCTCCCTGTTAAGAGTTCCGCTAAGCGTCCTTCTTCGTACAGGAGAGAACTCTCACGTTCTCCAGGGCGTTTATCGCCTTCGTCAAGGGACTCGTCGGATAGGAGTTGTTCTCCTGAGAGAAGAGCCCTTTCGCCCTATAGGCTGGCTTCCCCGAAGCGCCCTCTTAGACACAGCGCATCGAGCAGAAGTCTCGATCGGTTTAGATACAAGGAACCGGAAAACCGATTTAGGTATCAGGATCCCTTGGGTCTTCAGGGGCGGACCAGGAGCCAGACAGACGCAAAGAGGCAGCAAGACGCAAGAAGGACGTCAAGAGCCTCTTAGAACGCTGGATTCAGGACGTCAGGATTCTGCTAGAAGGCAGGAATCAGGACGCTTTGAGCCAGGACGCCATGAGTCAGGGCGCCAGGAGTCGCCAGGGTTCAGGGCGCCAGGAGTCAGGGCGCCAGGCAGGGCGCCAGGAGTCAGGGCGTTCCAGGAGCGTCAGGAGTCAGGGCGCCAGGAGTTAGGACGCCAGAAAACAGGACGCCAGGAGTACGTTAGGCGTCAAGTGTGTTAGGGCGCCAAGAGCCTGTTAAGCGTCAGGAATCAGGACGCGGGGATCTTTTCAAGCGCCCTGAATCAGGACGCCAGGAGCCTAGCAAGCGCCACGAACCCGACGAACCTAGACAACAAGAGTCTAGTAGGCACAAGAGTGTTGCCGACAGACAGGAGCCTCACTCTTCGTATAGGAGTGCTAATGTTCCGCGCTCCCCTTCTCGGGAAAGGAGTTCTTCTCCCGGGAAGAGCCAGATCACTCCAAAACGATCTCCTTCTGTAGATCAGTTGGACCAGGTATCGGAAGACGAAGAGCCTGTAGATGTAGCAGTTTCGGACTACAAGAGACTTTCTCTTTTGCTGCTAAAGGAGTTCGGAGACTCCCTTCATCCTGCGGACCCTCCTTCACCAGGATCGTTGATGTCCAGCACTAAAGCTCTCAAATCGTCTTCCTTCGTTAAGATGCGCCCCGCTCTTTGTATGAAAAAGGCATTGAAAACTTTTTCAGAGTGGTTGACTTCCAGAAGGGAAGCGGGCAAGACAGTTTTTTCCTGCCCTCCTTCCAAGTTAACAGGCAAACCAGGAAGGTGGTACGAGACCAAAGAGCGATGGGGTTAGGCCTGCCTTCTTGCCGCGGATGATTTTGCTTCCTTAGTGGTACTCTGCTAGGAGGAAGTCGTTGCTGTCTGCTAAGGCGACTTGGGGCATGTGTGAGCTGGACCACCTTCTAAAGGGCCTCTTTAAAACCCTAGAAGTCTTCAACTTTATGGACTGGGCGTTAGGAGCTTTAGCGAAGAGAGCTCAGGACACGGACTTTGTTTCTATGGAGGAAAACTTTCGAGCGTCCTGGCTTGTCTGGACAGAGCGGTCATGGACGGTTCTGTAGAAGTTGCCTCTCTTTTGGAACGGGAGTTTTGAAGAAGAGATCTGTCTTTAGCTCTTTCTTAGCAAGAGCAGTATCACCCTTGCAAAGGACATCTCTTCTTTTTGCTCCTTTATCCCCGCACCTTTTTCCACAAGAGACGGTTAGAGAAGTTTCGAAATCTCTTACGGAGAAGGCAACTCAAGATCTCCTCACGCACTCAGCCAAGAAGTTTAGGCCGGCAGTGCCGATAGAGAAGAAAGAGAGACCCTCTTTTGTTCAGCCCTTTCGAGGGGCCTCCTCTTCTAGAGCCCCTATTAGAGGTCGAAGACCAGAGAGAAAGAGTAGACCATCTAGAAGGTCCTTCGGGAAGTCTAGATGAACAGCAAGTCCTCCAGACGGAAGGTAGGCGCCAGGCTACTCCCACTTTGCAAAGTCTGGGGCGCAGAAGGGAGCGGACTCCTGGTCCTCTCTATCCTGAAAAAAGGATACTTGATCCCCTTCAGGGAAAATCCTCCCTTGACGACAACTCCAAGGGAGTTAACCGCCAGATACTCGGATCCGGTACGAAAGCTTGCTATGTTGCAAGCAGTGGAACAGATGATTTCCAAGGAAGCGGGTAGAAACTGGTTCAAGATCTCCAGTCCCCAGGATTCTACAATCGGCTATTCCTGGTACCGAAAGCATCGGGGGGATGGAGACCAGTTCTAGCTCAGTGCCTGAATTTCTTTGTCTTGAAGAAGAAATTTTCAATGGAGACGTCTTCCTCTGTTCTATCTGCTCTTCGTCCAGGGGACTGGATGGTGTCCCTGGACCTTCAGGATGCGTATTTCCATGTGCCAATTCATCCGCAGCAAGGAAATATCTGAGGTTCATGTTCCAAGGGAAAGTGTTCCAGTTCCGAGCGATGTGCTTCGGACTTTCGACTGCCCCTCAAGTCTTTACGGACCATCATGAAGAATGTAGCTTATTGGCTACATCTGGAAGGGATCAGGATCTCGTTATATCTGGACGATTGGCTAATAAGAGCCCAATCGGAGAAAAAATGTCTGGAGGACCTTTAGTGATCTAAAGTTGACAAAGTCCTTAGGACTTTTAGTAAATCACGAGAAATCCATGCTGACTCCCAGCAAAGTATTGTCTATCTGGGGATTCAGATGGATTCTCGGGATTTTCTAGCGTATCCGTTCGCAGAAAGGAAAGGGAGAACCGCTGCCTAGACAAAAAGGTGTCAGTCTTCTTAATGGAAAGAACATTGTTCCGCGAGGAAATGGATGAGCTTGCTGGGGACCCTCTCCTCGATGGAACAGTTCGTTTCCTTAGGAAGACTTCACCTACGACCCCTTCAATTTTATCTGAAGGAGAAGTGGGATTGGAAGTCCAACAATCTGGGAGAGACTTTTCCAATCTCGAAATGGATCAAGGAGAATATCCGTTGGTGGTTAGACCACAGAAACTAAGCCAAGGAATCTCCCTTCGCTTACAGAACCCGCGCCTAGCGTTGTTTTGCAGACGCCTCAGATTCAGGGTGGGAGCGACCTAGGTTTCGCAAGAAGTGTCAGGCATTTGGGAAGGAGAACAAGTGTCCTGGCACATCAACAAGAAAAGAGCTAACAGCCATTCATCTAGCTTTGGTTCATTTCGAGGAACAGGTCTCAGGTTCTGGGGATTCAGATTCACTCGGACAACACAACAGCCCTCGCTTATATAAAGAAACAAGGGGGGACGCATTCCTTTTCCCTGTACGAATCAGCAAAGGATCTGCTGATTTGGGCACAGGAAAGGAAGATCTCTCTCTCACCAGGTTTGTACAGGGAGAGAAAAATGTCCGGGCAGATCTGTTAAGCAGAAAAGATCAAGTCCCTACCCACGAATGGACTCTCAATCCTCAGATTTGCCAACAACTGTGGCATCTGTGGGGAAGGCCCAATATAGACCTGTTCGCGACCAACAAGAACCACAGATTAGAAACCTATTGCTCCCCGATCTCGGATCCTCAAGCAGTAGCAGTAGACAGCTTTCTGCTAGATTGGACGGGCTTGGACGCGTACGCCTTCCCTCCTTTCAAGATAGTAGGAGAAGTGTTGAGGAAGTTCGCTTGCTCGGAAGGAACAAGAATGACCCTCATCGCTCCCTTTTGGCCGGACTCCTCCGATTGGTTTCACTAGAGGTGCTGGATGGTAGGTTTTGGATTTTCCCAAGATCGCTTCCACTAAGGAACGATCTTCTCAAACAACCCCACTTCGACAGGTTTCACAAAAACCTCCCCGCTCTAAGTTTGACCGCCTTCAGACTGTCGAAGGACTTGTCAGAGCAGGGGCTTTTCACGAGAAGTGGCGAAGGCTATTGCAAGAGCCAGAAGAGTCTCCACTTCTAAAGTATATCAGTCGAAGTGGGAGTTGTTTAGAAGATGGTGTAGGGAAAAGAAAATATCCTCCTCCAGTACCTCTGTACTGAAATCGCAGATTTTCTCCTATATTTGAGAAAAGACTGTAACCTTGCAGTTTTTCAACAGTGAAGGGTTACAGAAGTATGCTGGCCTCAGTTTTTCGACATAGAGGAATAGATCTGACAAACAATAAAGATCTTCATGACCTTATAAAGTCTTTTGAGACCACGAAAGAACATGTAATTAAGAAGCCTAGCTGGAACTTGGATGTGGTCCTCAAGTTCCTAATGTCGGAAAAATTTGTACCGTCTCACGCAGCTTCGTTTAGGGACTTAACAAGAAAGTCTTTATTCCTTTTTGCGTTAGCAACAGCCAAGAGAGTGAGCGAGTTGCAAGCTTTGGAAGGTAAAGTGGGGTTTAAGAAAGATTCAGCGATTTGCTCCTTTCCAACCATTTTTCTAGCGAAAAATGAAAATCCCTCAAAGCCTTGGCCAAGAAGCTTTGAGATAAAAGGAATATCTTCATTAACAGGGAGAGAACTAGAAAGGACTTTGTGTCCAGTCAGGGCACTCAAGTTCTACCTGGAGAAGAAGAAGTGGCTGAAAGGTACAGAAGAAAGTCTTTGGTGCTCTGTAAGAGATCCGAAAAGAGCGATTTCTAAGAACGCCCTTACATTCTTCATAAAAGATGTAATAAGGGAAGCTCACCTTAAATGCGAAGAAGAGCATTTCAAGGTTCTCAGAGTGAGAGCTCATGAAGTGAGAGCCATAGCTACGTCGATGGCATTTCACAAAACATGGTCGCTTCAGGCTCTTATAGATTCGACATTTTGGAGATGTAATTCGGTGTTCGCCTCGAATTACCTAAGAGATGTTAAAATTTCGTACGAAAAGTGCTTTGCTCTGGGAGCGTATGTTTCGGCGAATTCAGTGCTGGGAGAAGGGGCTGAGGCTAATCCTTCCTATTTAGTTTAAGGCTTAAAATTACTGTTTATTGGTGGTTGTTTTTATTGGTTAATTGTCAGAGGGAATAGGGACCCTCTTACAATTCATAGATTGTAATAAGACTAACAGGGTCAGGTGATCGGGATTGGCTTCAGTGCTCTTTGTGATTTGTTTAATACCTTAACCTCTCTGTCATGTAAGAGGGCGAGTCTCCATTGATATGACAAAAGGTCAAGGCTCTACCATGTAAGTGGTCAGTTTCCCCCCCATTGGTACGATCCAGTATAGGCTCTGTCGCGTAAGCGGGCTAGCCCCCATTGACACGATCCAAAGAGTTATTCAACCATAGGTTCATTCATCGTTGAAACTCTTGAGGCAAGCAGACTCATCGACAGTAGTCATGAAGTCTTCAGCCCAATAAGGTAGGAACTATGGATTATGTTATCCAAGAACTAGGTTGTTTTTTCCCTGTTTTTTACGTATTTAGTTAAGTATTATGTTGTTTTTAGCTGTCTCTTGCCCGCCACCAAGGGTGCCAATCAGCTAAGTATATATCTGCTGGGTAAGTTACTTGTACAAAAATGATATTGTTAAGATACAATAAAGTTTTTGTACATACTTACCTGGCAGATATATACGATTAATGGCCCACCCAGCCTCCCCTCAGGAGACAGGTGTAAGAGAAATTATGGCTTAGAAAACGGGAATAGTTCCAGACCCCGCCACCCAGCGGCGGGAATGGTGGATCACCTGACCTACCTGTCGCGTGTGCCGCGAGTTTTGAAATTCTGTCGGGACGACCGAGTCTATAGCTAAGTATATATCTGCAGGTAAGTATGTACAAAACTTTATTGTATCTTAAACAATATCATTTTTATTTATTTTATTACCTACAACGATAGTTGTGATTCCTGTTTGATTCTGTATTTAGCTGTCTCTTTCCCACCTCCAATGGTGTGAATCAGCTAAGTATATATCTGACAGGTAAGTTAAATGTATAAAAAATGGTATTGTTATTATACAATAAAGTTTTATACATACTTACCTGGCAGATATATACAAAATTATACCCATCCTACCTCCCCTCAGGAGACAGGCGGTATAGAAAAAATATGATAGAACATGGGAATGGTTCCTAGTCCTGCCACCCAGCGGCAGGTAAGTAGATCACCTGACCTACAGGTAGCGTGTGCGCGAAATTCGAATTTCTGTCGGACGACGGAGTCAAATAGCTAAGTATATATCTGCCAGGTAAGTATGTATAAAACTTTATTGTATAATAACAATATCATATTTCCTGCTTTTCCTGAGGGAAAAGTCACATCTCTCTGTACCGACTATTAAGGGGTACAGAAGTATGCTGTCAGCAGTCTTCAGAAACAGGGGATTAGATTTGACGAATGATAAAGATTTGCACGATCTCATTCGTTCCTTTGAAATATCGAAGTCAGTAGAACCTAGGGTTCCAAGCTGGAACTTGGATGTGGTCCTGAAATTTCTGTCCTCCGAGAAGTTCGAACCACCGCATATGGCTTCTTTTCGGGATATCACTAGAAAGTGTTTATCTGCTATCTCTTGCTACGGCAAAAAGGGTCAGCGAGTTGCACGCCCTTGAGTCACGAGTTGGCTTCAAAGGAGACTCTGCGATTTGTTCATTCCAGACTCTCTTTCTTGCCAAAAATGAGAACCCTTCGAATCCCTGGCCCAGGAGCTTCGAGGTAAAAGGACTTACTGTACTAGTCTAGTGGGCAGAGAAACAGAAAGATCCCTTTGTCCAGTTAGAGCACTGAAATTCTATCTGGACAGAAAGAAGCGGTTTGGAGGTTCACAATACGGTCTATGGTGCTCAGTAAAGGACCCCAAGAGACCAATGTCTAAAAATGCCTTGGCCTTCTTTGTTAGAAGTGTCATTACCGAGGCTCATAAGAACTGCCCAGATGACACTTTTAATCTATTAAGAGTAAGAGCTCATGAAGTAAGGGCAATCGCGACGTCTATTGCGTTCCAAAGGAATATGTCACTTAAAAATATTTTGGATGCAACTTATTGGATGCAACTTATAGGTCCGTTTGTGTCAGCACAGACGGTTCTGGGTAAAGGAGAGAGCACCGATCCTTAAATATGTGTACGTAACCCTCTTGTCGGATGTGTTCTTGTATTTCCTGTGCATGGAAGTGTCAGATGCCGCACAGGCGGCCTTCACTTCTCTTCATTAGGAAATCGAGTGACAACTGACTTTTAGAGGGGTACAAAAATTTTTTTTTGTAATTTTGTATGTGTGATTATCGAGTTTTTGGTTGTTTGCTAAGAGTTCGGGGATGACTCTTGGCAATCTTAGAACTAACACGGGTTAGGATCGGGTGATCGGGATCGGTTGTGTGCTCCTTAAAGAAGGCTTGTTGTCATATAAGCGGATTAGCACCCGTTGACAAATGCCAGTTAGGCTCTGCCGAGTAAGCGGATGAAACCCCATCGACAGACCCACAAAACAAGAACTCTTGGCCGCAGCCCGCAGATTATGCACTATCTCTCTAAGGCTCTTGAGGTGAAGCAGACTACCTCTGGGCAGTAGCCACAAAGTCTTCCACCTAATAAGGTAGGAACCAAGGTCTATAAATACCTACAACATATGTTGTTTACCTGTCTAGTCAGTAGTTAACTGTCTCTTGCCCTCCACCAAAGGGTGTCAATCAGCTATGTATATATCTGACAGGTAAGTTGAATATATGAAAATGATATTGTTATGATACAATAAAGTTTCATACATACTTACCTGGCAGATATATACGATTGATGACCCACCCAGCCTCCCCGCAGGAGACAGGTGGAAGAGAGAATCTGATTAGAAAATGGGAATGGTTCCTAGTCCTGCCACCCAGAGCAGGGCGGTAGATCACCTGACCTACCTGTAGCGAGTGCCGCGAAATTTGAATTTCTGTCGGGGACGACGGAGTCGATAGCTATGTATATATCTGCCAGGTAAGTATGTATGAAACTTTATTGTATCATAACAATATCATATTTCAGCATAGTTGACAAACAGTATGCCATTTAAGTTGTTTTATCCATACAAGTTTCTTATTCCTTTCCAACTTCGTATGTATCATGGAACAGATTCAGGTGACCATGGTGCTATGCTGAAATTTTGTAACAAACTGTTCTTGGGAGAGGTGATAATCTTGTTACCGCTATTTACTGTTGTGGTTCAATGGTGCTTTCCTTTGTAATAGAAAGACTGACACGTCATGGTGTTCTATGCGTGGTTGGTGACCAGCTTCCACCTCATATACGCATGAGTTGCCAGATGCCACAGATTCCTTGCTTTACAATCTTTGATTATTTTTAACTGGTTTCCAGCTGGCACAAGATTATCCTATTGAAAAGACCGAAGGTTTATTAACTATGAAAAATAAAAATTGATTAGAAATTTGTCATTTTTATTCTGAATGCCATGTTGTTCATGAGACAGTAGTCTATAATTTCAAGATATACAGTAGACCCCCCGTATTCTTGGGAAGGGGTACCAGACCCCTCTTGCGAATAGCTAAAGTTCACGAATACTTAACTCCCATAGTCCAGGAATCATATATATATGATCACATATAGCTTTTGGGCAGTGGACAGGAATTGCAAATATACGATCAAGATTTGGCGCCATCCGGTTTGAACAAATTTTGCTGAAAAAATGTTCCTAGTTCCATATATCACTATTGGCAACTCTTCAGATCACCCTATAAGAGTGTGAGTGAGCTGAAAAGTCTTGCTCTTGGTGGCAAGGGGGAAAGTGGTCACAAATTTCCATCTAAGGATGTGTTGTAACTATATTTTACAAAAAATATGCTGAGAATTTTTTCACGGTGTTATATATCTTTTATGATATTATTTGAGCTTGTAATTTCAATTTGACAAAATAAAATTTTTAAAAAGTACTAGAAAATTTTTTTATAATTTTGTAAAATTAGCATATTTTCTACAGCTGTCATAGGGAAAAGAGGCCCACAAGGGGTAGGAAATATTCACTTACAACTTCCTGTGGAAGGTACAGAAATTTTTTTAGAATTTTTTTCCTATACCACATGAATATACATATCATCCTCGTTCCATTGATGAGTTTTATTTTAGTTTTTCTTTTAAATTGTCCATCCTTAAATTAAGCCTGGTCATGGGTGTATGCGTTAGTGTATATTAGTCTAGACCGGGGGTTTAAAACCCTTATAAAAATTCTTAGAACTGCTTATTGTGATAGTTAAAACACAAAAAAAAAAAACTAAAAATGCTTATACCAAGTATTTTAATAGTTTTAACACAAAAAGTGCATTTAGTCACAAAATTTACATGAGTACAGTAATTTTTGAATATTTTTGTGAAAAATTCATATTGTGTAGGTGAATTTCCTATGCTTTCCCGCACATAATGGGTATATACGGTCCATAGAAAAATCTGAAAATAGGCGAGCCTGAGATTAGCAGGGGTTGACTATATCAGATCATTTTGAAGATCTTAGGTTTTTATGCTGTTATAAATTCTGTTATAACACATTGATTTATTCTTTTTACCAGGTACCTGTGGCACGTAAGCCCATCCTTGCTCTAAGCTCCTCAACAGTCCAGAAGAGACATGCTTCTCATGAAGCAGATTTGGTTGTTATCGGTTCTGGACCTGGAGGATATGTTGCTGCCATCAAAGCAGCGCAGTTAGGCATGAAAGTAAGAAAATAATGGTTTCTTTTTGTTTCATGTTTTGGGTATTTGCCTTCTTTCTAAGTACCAGTAAAGTAAGAAGTGTTGTTGTTTTGTGCTTCATACAATATTTTGTTCAGTTTTAAACTGTTATTTGGTATGCGACCTTGTTTTTGAAAATTTTTTAACAAACTTCATATCTTATCCACAGACTGTGTGTGTAGAGAAGAATACAACATATGGTGGAACATGTCTTAATGTTGGATGCATTCCATCTAAATCTCTCCTTAACAATTCTCATTACTATCATATGGCAAAGAGCAAAGACTTTCTTGAACGTGGCATTGAAGTAAGTTACACTCCATATTTGTTGTTAGATTAGATATTGAATGAATACTGGAGATTTCAAAGGAAAGATGTACAGCAGAATAAATCTTATTAGGATTTGTAAATTTATCACATGAGTGTTAATCAAGTAATGATTTGTTCCTATGAGAATTCAAACTTTCTCCTTATTTGTACAAGTACAGTAGAGACCCAGACCTCGATCGTATTAGAACTCGAAATGATCGGATTTCAACAGAAAATTTTGAGTAAATGTTGCATCTGAGCTGAGCCAAAACTCCGGAAACCAACCCAAGGAATCTCATGATTTTTGTAAACAAAAGTGGTTCTGTCAGTCCCCGCTACTAGGCATTGTTCCCATGCTCATTTGGTGAGGAAAATGGTAAGAATCACAATAATGAAGTTAAGATTATTGATAATTATCATGTATGAGGCATTCTGTGACAACCTTAAAATGCTGTGAGGTTTTTAATGATAGTGTTGAAGTGTTGATAGTTGTATCAATAGTTGGCTACAGTCACAATTAACTATCCCTAACTATCGACACTAAACAAAACATTTGTAACCTAATAAGGGTAAAATCCATAGGTTATTCAAGTGAATCACTAGTGATACAACTTTTGATACTGTAAACAAAATAACTCATTACAGCAATTACCATGGCTAATTACCATAATTAGACGTTAGGATGAACGAGTTCTCACTTTGTTACAAGAGTAGGATCTATCCGTAATTCTAAAAACTGAAAAGGTCTATAAGCCTTAACAAATATTTCTGGAGGAAATGATAATTTGAAAAAGTTGAACGTATTTTACAGAATACGAGCATTGTCATTGTATGTCACTTGCATTCTCAAAATCTCTGCTGATTGAGCTATCGATATCTTCAGTGCCATTACACTTGGCTGGTAGAAGATATGTAATTTATATACTTTCTTGTAAATTAACAAAATTGGGTTTAAAAGGTGCACAATACTTGATTGTATGAGCATTAAGTGTGATTCTGCTAGTTTTGAACGTCACTTTCGCCAGCGCTTTTTTTTCTTCTTTTTATAGTGATGGCAAATGATGTCGGCAGTCAGCCATTTCTCGATTTTGTTGCATACCATATGGCTGGACTACAGGTTTACAATAACTTCATCTGTAATTTAATAAAACCCCTGTTTTACTGTATCTAATCATATTGCATGTATTATTATCATATTATCGAATTATATAATACGAACAGAATGACCTGCCATTGCATTCTGGTCTTGTTTACGTTCATAAAATATCAGCCGATTTCATTTTACCGACAGATCACTGTCTTTAGATGACGAATGAAACTTAATTTACGAAAGAAAGCTTGGTTTAAGGATTATTTATAACCAAAACATTTTGCAGTCTGCGTTTTATTCATAATTCCCAGATGTGCTTGACTTATGAAAGTTACGATGCTCATAATTTGTAGTTCCCAGTCATGCTGGATTTTGAGCCTCGTTTACTAATGGGCAATATTTTCTTGATAGTACTATTTTATGATCAAATTATGTAAAGGGTTTTGCAATATTGATAGCTCCCCAGTTATCCTTAATATTGGGATTCTTTTCAGTTTAAAGGAATAGATTTATGAGGATCTACTTCCAATGGGTATTACTCCACTGATAATTCAGTCACATTATAAAGCAAAAGCGCCTATGAAAAAGCCCCTATTTCACAAGGATATTTTATGAGAAACAATTTAATATCATGACACGTACTGAAAGATATTTTAAAGTTATTTTGTATACAGTATTCCAGTAGACTGTATGATGGTTTGTTTATGTCTGTTTATAGCTCCTCACAGGCACTAGCTAGTGACTTAACTTAGGGAATTGTTTTAAAGTTTATGATAACAGACATAATTTGGCTTATTTTCAATATTAATTTCCTGTAAAAATTAAGCACAATTTTCAATGTTTAATTATTAGCAACAATAATTATGCCTACCCCTTACAGTACATACTACGTACATACCTAGCCTAACCTATGGCGCTCAACCATGCATTATGGCCAAATTGGGCATACATACTACAGTATATATTTAAGAATGGAAAAAGTGCATTGAATAGTATGGTATTTAACACTGGACTTATTTAATTGTAATTAATGTATATTTTGTTCATGAAACTTACCTGTCAGATATATATATAGCTGTATTTTCTGAAGTCCGACAGAATTTTAAAAACTTCCGACACACGCAGTGGTCGGCCAGGTGGTTAGTACCCATTCCCGCCGCTGGGAGGCGGGTATCAGGAACCATTCCCATTTTCTATTCATAATTTTTCTGTCGCCGGTGCTGAAAACACCTGTTTTCAGTACCTCCGTCTTAGGATTTTGGAAACTTCATTGCCGCTAAGTATCCTAATTGTCTTTTGATTTATTTACTTGGATTTGTGGCTAGACATACGCTATCTTAAATTGATTTGAATTTGATTCATTTTTGCTTAAAATATCTGAATCTAGTTAGGCTAGTTTCAGACGGGGTTGTCTGCAAAGATAGGGTGTGGCTACCGAAAGCTTCGGTAGATCCGCACTTGGTATGTACGAGGGGTATGGGTCTTCCTTCTTTGTTGAGATTTGTCATGTAAGGAGTGTGAGACTTTGTCTTTTCCGTAAGGAAGGCGTATGATTCGTATGTACGCAATTAATCAGTAAACATGTCTAATTCCGTAAGGAAGACGTATGATTCGTATGTACGCAATTAATCAGTAACAAAAGTCAGGGTAGTGAACTTGCTGTGAAGTGCTACTTCTGTAATTGTTACTCCTAACCCTGCAGTATTGCCTTCGGGCCCTAAGCAGTGTCTGTAGAGGAATTGCCCTTTCTCTGATACTCTTTCGATTCGTAACTTAGAATCGAAAGTGCTTGCTTTAGAGAGTAAAAGTGAAGTGCAGAAGTGCAGTGATACCCCTTGTGTAGTGGAGGGTGCGTCAGATCGGCCTCGTTTCGCCTCTAGGCCGGGACCTCTGCTTGACTCCCAGGACCGGGGAGGGAGCATGTCGAAAGCCTAAGGAGGGTTACAAGGAACCCCCACCGATCTGGCGTGCCTTCGGCAGTTTCTGATGAAAATCCCCAGACTGCCAAAGTGCGTGCGCGTGCACGAATCCTGAAAGTTTGCTTCTCGTCCTCCGAAGCGTCCTCTCCGTGCAGGGGTTGGAGCTTTCGGAAGGACTCGCGCCCTCTAAATAGAAGCTTTATAGAAGAGGACGCTTCACGTCCTCTCTCTCTCTCTCTCTCTCTCTCTCTCGTTATGCGTTTCAGTGAGAAGTAAGAAGGCGAACGTCGCCTGAACTCGTGTCCGTCTTTCCACCGAGAAATAGTAAAAGAAGTCATAGTAGCAGGAAGCTTTTGAGAGCGGACGCCTGGGATGCTCGGATGGACTCCAGGCGTGCGCGCGGGTGCAAACGCCAAGTGGACGCCGAGCGCGCTCCAGTGGAGCGCCGAGCCGCGCGCCAGTGACGCCGAGCGTGCACCAGCGCACGCCAGGTGTGTCGCCTGGCTGAACGTTTCTGTTGAACTCTTCAGCTCTTGTTCAGATTTGGGCCTAAGAATTTTTACCTCTACCTTCGGTGATACCTTCTACCTCACCTGCAAAGAATGTGAAGTAGGCAGTGCTTTGGAGGAAGCTTAAAGTGAACAGACAACTTCTTCTTTTGAAACCCAGCAAGACATCGGGTTTCGTGAATTCAAGAGGTCTCTGTCAATTAATATTGTTTTCCCATAGGTGGATGGAGTTAAGGAAGATCTCGTTTGCTCTACCGCAACCTTTGCCATTCTGCCAATAAATTTAAGTTGCCACTACCGCAGTCAAGACTTTGCGATAAGGCAGTTACGGGTTATGTAAGGCTCGATGTCCTGCACGTCAGGACTCGGCAACGTTCAGTAGGATTCTTGCAAAGGCACTCATCAAAAGGACGCTCTTCAGGAAAGCGCAAGACAGGACTTCCTTTGCCATACTGCCAATAATTTTAAGCTTTAGCAGGCATTAGTTGTGATACGGGAGAGGAAGCTGGTTGGAGAGTTTCTTCCTCTTCCCAGGATAATTTTCCAAGCTTTTTAGCCCATCTGAAAGGGTTTTTCAGATGATAGATTTTTGTTAGTTTCTAGTCGGGACTACGCTGCCGAATTGAACATCGTCGTTCTACTTGCCGTAAGCCCAGTCTCTTAACAGGATTCTTGCCCCTTCCTCGTTTGAGACGGGAATTGGAAAAATTAAATGCTCGACTCCCTGGATTACGTTTTGTCAATTCAGTGACTTTCCCCCATTGACAATCTACTTTTCGTTTTGTCAAGTAAGTGGGTATCCCCTCTTTGACAAAATATCTCTTTGTCCCGTAAATGGGTTAGTTTCTCATTGACAAACATCTCATTAACTTGATATTGCGTAAGCGAATAAGCTCTTATTGACAAGATTCGGAAGAGCTCTCATTCGTCATTCGCAGACTCGTACAAGAAATAGACTTGTAGACTACGTCAATGAACGCTTATGTCCAATAACATAAGAAGCTTGAGCTGACTGCTTCGACTGCTTCGATTCTCTTAAGTTTTGTTCATGAAACTTGCCTGTCAGATATGTATGTAGCTGTATTTCCGAATTCAGCTATATATATGTCTGCCAGGTAAGTAGGAACAAACTTTATTGTGATATAATTTCATTTTTTGCCTTGCGTTATTTTACTTCTGGTTGGTTCAAGTCATATACGCTTGCTGTAGTTACCTCTTCGGATGGCAACCGAGAGGTCTATTGTCTATTTTAAGGACATTTAATCATTACTCCTGCAGCCTTCCAGGAGTTTCCGATTTATCTTTTACCGTTGTATGGTAGTGTTCTGACGACACAAACGCATCTATATTTAGCGTTTTCTGTTACGCTTAAATATACCAGCTTGAGAGTTTCTGCTCAAAAAATAACGGAACCTATTCTTCGTAGAATAGGGTAGCTGGCAACCCAGACAAAAGTTAAGAGACGACGTTCGTAAGCTGCTTGCTGCTGCTGTCACACTGTGTCTGTCCCTCCAGAGCTCCAGTCCAACCGAGCCAGTAACAAGATCGTGCGCTGTCATGCACGGTAAGGTTACGTCTTTCTCCTCCTGCGGGTGACTGACTAACCGTATCTTTGTGCTGACGGTTACGTCTCTCCTGCGGGATTGACTGACTATCTGTATCTCTGTCCTACAATCACGGACTTTAGCCTAAGATTGAGGGGATTTCTTACGTGAATGAATAAACGTTGCATTCGTTTTGCCTTACTATGTTCAACAGAGTTATCTCTTAATCCTTTCGGTGCTCGTTAACCAGCACGGTATGGAACTACGAGTCTACCGCAACATTGCACTTTTATTTGCTCTCCTGCTTAGGCAAAGCGCAGCCTTATTTAGGGAAGTAAGCATACTCGGGGAGGGAATGGATGAGCTTGCTGGGGACCATTTCCTTCCTGAAGAAGTTTGTTTCCCCGAATAGACTGCAATTCAGACCACAGTTTTTTGTTTCCTACCGGGAAACTGAAAAATTATTCTAGATTTAGGAATGATTCTGAACATCTCTCAGTGCGTCTATCACCTGAGGTGATAGAAAGAAGGTGCCGGACAATCTGGATAGTTTCAGATGTCCTGGATCTTAATCTGAAAGAAGTAAAAGCGATTCGGTAGTCCCTCCAGTCCTCGAAACGAGTTTTTGGGAACCAGTGGTCCAGATCAACTCTGATATTCCACAGCTCTCTCATATCTTAAGAAGTATCTTCTCTCGGTCCTTGTTCGAGTTTACGAGAAAGAGCCTATTATAACAACAGGCGTAAAATATAACGATCCTCTACAGGTTCGTTACAGGATTGCAAAAGTCCGTACGAATCGTCTCGATCGACGGCAGCAACTATTCACTTCCGAGTGGAATCTTTCTTTAGAAGTAAGTTGAGAGTTGTGTAGACTTTAGGGACACCTTTCATTCTTCTCTTCGATATGTTGAGGACGAAGAGGCGGCTTCTTCTCTGCTCCCTTATTCTCGATCCGGGATCGGTACCATTAAACGCCATCCTATGATATTGAACGGGGATGGATGTTTAGTCTCTTTTCCCCTTTTTCAATCGCTTAGGAAATGTAATAAGAGGATTTATGACGTCACGGAGCGACAATGACGCTGATCGCCCCATGTTGGCCTTCAGAATCCTGGATTCACAGAGGTCACATACTTCCTAGTTCACTTTCCAAGGACCTTTTCCGAGAGAGTCGGTCTACTCTAACTCGAAAAGTACCTATAACCTCTCCGCTCTGAGTCTGACTACGTTCAGACTATCGAGATGTTGACAGGAATAAGATTACCGTCTTCCATTTCCGTCTGAAGAATGGGATAAGCTGGCAGTCACAACTATTAAAGAATATGCAAATATGTTGTTGACGGCCTTTGGGCTCAGAGATTTGCGTCTGTCAAACAACAAAGCCCTTCACGATCTTTGAGTTCTGTGGAATCTCGAAACTCGCTCACCATCTACTTTTTGTCTCACCTGTTTTCTCGGAGTCAGACACTCGTGCGAGATCAGGCGACATATAGTAGCCCTGAGTTTCTTGTTGACGAAGTCGGTTGCGTTTATACACCCCCGATGATCGTGTAACATGAGACCAGGTTGGACTGTCAGGCATTCTTCCTTCGGGACTGAATCGCCTTTTTGCTCCTCGCTCCTTTCTCCTGGCACCAGAAGCTCAAGTCAGGAGTTGATTCGCTGACGACGTTGGGTTGCGTTGATACACCCCCAAGGTTTGCTTAGATTGAATCGCCCAGGCAGTCCAGACACTCATCCTTCAGCGAAGAATAGTGCCTTATGGTCTTCAGGGTACAGCCTTGCTGTCCTTGATTCGTCTGACTGGTCAACTGGTCGGTCACCTGACTTTAGTACAGACGGACTGACTGTGCATGTCCAGATCGAAGCTTTCAATATGGAACTTAGACGTAGTCTGAAGTTCTTGATGTTAAAGCATTCGAACCTCTCCTACCTGTTAACTTCTTGCATGTGATCAGGAAGGCCTTCTTCTAACCACCCTAGATACGACAAAGAGGGTTAGTGAAATTTTAAGCCATCGTCACAAGTTTTGGCTTTAGAGAACACAAGGCGGTGTGCTCTCTAAACCTTCCGTTGTGGCCTAAGAATGGAAACACCGTTTTGTCCTCGGGCCAGGAGCTTGGAAGCAAGGATGGCACAAGTTAGTGGGCAGGAGCCAGAGAGAGTCCTGTGCCCTGTCGGGTCTCTCAAGTTTTATCTACATAAAACTCAAGAAAGTCGAAGTCATTCGGGCAATCTGCAGTGTTCCGAAAAAGACCAGACTTGCCCATATCGAAGAACACCCTGGCTTTAGTGTTAAGGAGTTCTTTCAAAAATGCTCCTTCGTGTTTGCACAAAGATTTGAAATCTTTTTATCTGAATGCTCACGAGGTGAGGGCGCGGCCTCGGAAGCATTTCAACAGAGCATGGCACTCAGCAACATCCTGAGTACCCCATGTTTTAGCGAAGCAACTCTGTGTTCACTTCACACTCCCTGCGAGATGTGAAGATGGCATATGAGATCTGCTGCTCGCTAGGGCCATACGTGTCTGCAGACACAATCTTGGGGGCAAGAAGTACCACTCATCCTATCCTGTAGAAAATGGTTAGGAAGAGCTCTTAATTTAGTTGATGAGTCGCCGACAACGGCGACTTCTTAACTCTTAAGCCTTAGTTAAAACACCTTAACTTTGGCTAGGTTGGTCAGGTGGTGATATATATATATATATATATATATATATTTATTTTACTTCTTAGCCCTCATGGTATGGTCAATATGGTCTAGTCACGTCGTGGTCTCGCCCCTGTTGACAGATCATCTGGAGTGCACCAGCTATATAGGTCTCTACCTCGCTGGCAACTCTAGTAGCACAAGCAGACTTACGTGGCAGTAACCACGAAGCCAGCTATGCTAACAGGTGGAACCAAGATGTAAATCATCTGCATGCATTTGTTTCCTAAAATCCTTCTATTCTGTCCCTTCCCACCTCCAAAGGTGGGATTCAGCTATATATATATCTGACAGGTAAGTTTCATGAACAAAATGATATTGTTATGATACAATAAAGTTTGTTCATACTTACCTGGCAGATATATATAATCAAGTACCCACCCACCTCCCCTCAGGGGACAGTGGAAATAAAAATTATGAATAGAAAATGGGAATGGTTCCTGATACCCGCCTCCCAGCGGCGGGAATGGGTACTAACCACCTGGCCGACCACTGCGTGTGTCGGAAGTTTTTAAAATTCTGTCGGACTTCAGAAAATACAGCTATATATATATCTACCAGGTAAGTATGAACAAACTTTATTGTATCATAACAATATCATTTTTGGGTAATTTTTTGTATAAAAAGGCAAGTTTGGAGTAATAACTCGTGGTCAAGAACAGATTAATCCATTTTCAGTTATTTCTTTTGGGAAAAATTCATTCGGATCTCGACAAAATTGCATCTCGACAAAATTGCATCTCGACGCTTCTTCTGGAACGAATTAACATCGAGGTCCGGGACTCTACTGTATTCTTGGGCACAGGATTATTGAACCTTGTTGAGAAGGTCATTAATTGGTGGCAGGGTGGGAAGTGTATTGAGTAAACTCACACTCCTCAACTGTTTGCATAACCTCACTTTTTGTGTGGCCACTGTCATTTCAGCATCACAACTACTGTAGAGCTATACGTATATCCTTATTATTTGAGATTTGCATTTTCTGTATTTGCTGTCTTACTTGTTTTGCGGAGGCCTGGTTTGTTCCAGGAAGTTTCCCTGCAGTTATTGTCCAGATTGGTTCCTTGACCAGCGGTCAAAGTATGGCTCATGCAGATGTAGGCCAAGGTGATACATTTTACTTTACACCTGTGTCTTATTAAGCATTTCTCAGCAGCAACTTGAGCATCCTCTACTGGGGTTGTACAGCAGTTGGGCAAGTGTCATATCAAGGTTTGTGGGCAATCAGTCTCATGTCTCTGTCTGTTACAAGTATTGTCAGCAGTTACACTATGTGTTCTCATCAACCAACCACTAATACCAGTCACTTCTGCTTCATCAGTGCTATGCTGGACCAGTCTTTGGAGTTTCAGTCAGATTTGTCAAGTAGCTGAATGCTCTCTTGTCTATCTCAGGGCCTGCCAGGGTAGCCTACCTTAGTTACCTTTTTTGGAGCATTTGGCCATACCCAAAAACTACTATTCTACTATTCCTGCTGCTGTCAGGGTCCCTATTTTGGCAGTGTTCCCCTTTGTTTCTGCCATTTTTGTCCATGCTGCCATGAGTCTGGAACCTTTGACAAGAATTTGTCCATAGCTTTTGCTGTCCTCTTCTTTAGTGGAAGAGCTTAGTGAGTATTTTAGTTAGGGGTAAGTGCAAGAATTGCAGGTATTGCTTAGCTGTCCTCAGACTCTACCTCCTCCCTCTCCACAACCACACGTTCTTATTTTCTCAGTCATCGTACTGTAGGAGGGCAGGAAGTTATAGAAAACCCTGATGGACTTCTCACTGACATCACTTTTCCCGAGAGAGACAACAGGCATCATAATTACAGTCACATCCTGTGTATATAATGTCAATGGGACATGGTCATTGTAGGATTATTGTGACTATTTAATAAAAGATGCCATATTGCCGTCATTGTAAAACACTGGTAAGATTATATTAATTTCTAAGATTATGTTAACTGCTTTGTTTTATAAAGGCTCCTATGTAGGTGCAAAATATATTCAACTACCTCAAGTTGGTTGAACACTATGCTCTTATTACAGTAGCTACAGAATCTTGAAAATCATCATCCATTCCTAGTCCTTGGTTGATGTTGTTTGACTTCCTCTGTTCCTTCACCGTTAGTCCTCCATTGTTAGATAATTGCACAGAGTGTAGGGACTACCACACACTTTTGCTTTGAAAACTAGAAATAGTGGGTGTGACAGGATTGTTTTTTATGCAAAGTAAAGCTATTAATGATTAATTGGTTCCGAAGAAAAATTATGTTTGTATAATAAAAATTTTAGCTCATACAAACCCATGAATTATATAAATTCCCTCTTCTAAGCCCCATGGATCTCACTGGCTCTCGTAAATTTCCCATGAGAAGCCAGGTCATTTGTAGAATACAGAGCTGATGATCAAGAGAGTGCTGATTTGATGCCTTCATCTTTTTGACAGTCAAAATATTGCTGATCTTTGGGGAAAACACTAATGCTGTATTGGGCATATTTACTCTTATGATGGTTATGTAATAGACGTGTACGAAAGATATAAGAAAACTTTTGTATTATAAAAGTATAGTTCCTGAGTAATGTTTCTTTTAAGGTTTACTTTAGTGTTGAATTTTAGGTAAAAGTGGTAACTTTTTTCATTTTTAAGAAATTTCATTTATAGAGATTTTATTTTTTTTTTTTTCCAGGTGGCAAATGTCCAGCTTAATCTACCAAAGTTGATGGCTGCCAAAGACAAAGCAGTCTCATCACTCACTGGAGGTATTGCACATCTGTTCAAAAATAATAAAGTCCTCGGACTTAAGGTAAGTACTATGACAGATTGCTACTTTTTCTGTCATTCAACTTTTAAGGGTAATTTTGTGGAGTATTGGAAGCATAAAGGTTTTTTAGATGTTTGCTTGATTTTTGAAGAAAAATCTAGATTCAGGAAACTTCATCCTGTATTATCCTACACACCTTAGCTTGATTTTTGGAAGAAATGTAGTCGGGGAATTCCATCCTGTATCTCCCACAGATCATAGCATAACAGCGCAGGGTATTAACATGAAAGCTAAGGAAAGACTTGTGTTATCAAATACTGTATCAGGGGAATTCCAAATCATAGTGTTAAACATTGTCAATGCCTCTTCTGTGGATGATGACAGAAAAACAATATTCCCAGTAACAAAGTGGCTTAGGATGTCAGTAAATGAATGGCCTTTGACTTCTGTATGCATGACACTTAAGAAAATCAAAAGAAAATTATTAAGAGTTACAATCTTTCTCATTGTATATGTGAAATTTTTATTCTTTCTGCCAATTTATGATATTTTGTTGGCTTTTACTGTTACTCATTTTCATAATTTGTTTTTGTGTATTTGCCCTGTGAAGATGCATTTCCATATGAATAACATTGATAGAAGACTTTGAAATTGTAACTGGAGTTTTTATATTTGCCAGGTTAATTCTTCATTCTTTAACCCTTAGAGTGTGACTGTCGCCCCTGAGCGACGACAGACACTTGTTATAGAAGCGCGAACGTCGACACTGGTTTACCACCATAGAAAAATGTTTACCCTTAAAATTACTGGTCCATTTTCTTTGATTTACAATAATATAAAACTTGATGGCAATATGTAGCACCATCTATTGGTGGCATCCTGAAACATAACAATAACAAAAGACCTCAATGTTTATGCCCAGCTGGGCAAGAGATGACTTGTATTTTGTTCATTTATTTAGTATAAATTGGTATGTTTTACGTTTAATGCATTATTTGTATTATGAATCAATGCTGGTTGAAAGTAATATTTTGATACGTTACCACAAGCTCATGTAATAGTAGAATGCAGCAGATGTAATGGCCAGAATCTAAATGTTATTGTTTGGCCCTTTAACTGGTCATTTAAATAGAGCCTTTTAATCGATCGTAAATGTACACAAATATATGAATATGTAAACTATGTATATGTTCTTATGTTATGCTATATAAAGACATATACTTTTCCTCATATACTATATGTATATGTAAATTATATATACCTAGGATTCATGGACATTGTTTGGGAAAGGAAAAAAATGCGTTTTAGACGGCTAGGCTTCGTGGACGTTGTTTGGGAAATGATAAATGAGTACTGAATACTGATTGATTTAGCCAGTTTATTCGGAAAGTATTGAAAAGTTAGTACTGACAGCAATGCAAGCTAAACTCATAACACCAGTCATTATTATTTTTTCTTGGATTTCCTGTTGCTTTTGCTTCACATGCACAGTTGTGTAGGTTAGATTGCTTTTGGTTTTCCGCTCTAGTATTACATTTTTATCTAAGGCAATGATTGTTTTATTGGTTTTTGTATCACACACAGCTATGTAGCCTATGCTTCCTGTGTAGGTTAGCTTAGTTTTCAGCCTGGAAAAGTTTGAATAAGAGTTACCGTTTGATCAATGGTTAGTTACCACTGATCAAACAGTAACTCTTACCTTGTACCAGTTTACATGGTTTTGCAAATGGATTGTTGGAAGGTTATTCAAAAAGGCCACTGATTGGTAAGAGGAGACTGGAATCACTATTATCAAACAAACTCACAGGCAGGCATTTCATTACTCAATTTGTAAACAAAAATCACAAGCCTGATGTATTGTTTGCAGTATAAGAAGTACTGACAGCTGCTTGAAAAAAAAAGGGCAGTGCAAAAGAAAATAAACGACATATCACTGTGAAACCTGTCCTAACAAAACCACCTTTGTGCATTTTGCCATGTTTCAAAATGTACCATACTGTAAGCAAGTACAAAAAGACCAGTGAATGTAAAAAGCGATAAAAAAAATAGTGGTTAGCTTAAGTTTTATTTTAAAAGTTTTCTAAATGAAAATACCCATTTGTTCATATACGGAACAAACCTTCGATCTTAACATTAGGACTTACTAGCGCCAAGCTGGAAACCGGTAGAATTAAAATTACACTTGTGAGATCCAGGGACTATTGGCATCTATACCAGGTCAGGGGGATGTATACCCAGAATGCCCACGGCAACCTGTGACCCATCAGTTATTTTCCTACCGCCTTTAAGATAAGACGTGTTTACTGTCTATCTGATTTAAAGCCGGTTTTCAGTTTGCCCGTTTTTTATCCATTTCATTTTTCCTTTTCTTATTACTTTTTCTTTCTCCAAGTGTGCTCAGTGTGAGTGTGATCGGTAACAGTGTATAAGTGGTATGATGGAGATTTTCGCCTCGACATCGGGATCGTCTGCCATTTCGAAGAGGAGACAAAGGAAATGCCCAGGAGTCAGTGGCTTTCCATGTTCTAGGTTTCTAACTTTGGTGTCAACGGATCTTCATCCAACGTGTAGTAGGTGCAGGGAAAACGTATGTACGATTACTAATCCATGTTCTGTTTGTCGGGGTTGGTCGGTGGAACAGTGGAAAAAGTTCTATGAGAAAGGCCAATACAAAAGGAAGGTGGTGACGCCATCTTTGGATGACCTAACCTTACCAGCTTCTTTTGTATCGGCAATAAACCAGGCTGCTCCATATGTTTCTCTACCTGATTTTGTTTTGTCCGATACCCCTTCGGTTTCTCCTAGCGATTCATTATCAGAAACGTCAGGAGGGGTCTTGGGTAATTTTATGCATAATATGCACGCTCCTTTGTTCCCAGCTGGTAGAGGGGGAGCATCGCCATCTTTGTTCCAGACGCCTACTCCCGAAGCGCATAGATTGGACGGTACATGGTCAGCGCTAGGCCTACCAGGCGTACCAACCTTGGATGGTTTGCTTGCGCATTATATGGCGTCACGGTTCCAGCAGGGTCCGACAGCGCTGAATGTTTCTCATCCCCCTGGCTTGCAATTTATGGGAAATAATGCCGCGGCTACGCCATCAAATTCGATGTTTACAGCGATGCAGAACGTGGGATGTAGTTTGACAGCAAACGTGCGGTTGCCAGCAGAAGCCACACAGTCTCTTCCTACAAGATTGGTGACATCACAACATATGTCACACACCGATATGGCAGGCGCGATGACGTCACAAACTGCTTCTCGGCCTATTTTGCTGCACCCAGACTCAAATACGCCCTCTGACTCGGCAATACAAACTGTAATGCAGAAATTACAGGATATAGAGAAGAGAATGGATAAGAGAGTCAAAAAGAAAAGGTGTGATTCGCCTTCTTCGTCTTCTTCCTCTAGTTCGGCGTCATTGCCAAGTCCGATGACGTCACGGCGAGTACCAGTCAAGTGTTGGAGGATTTGGGATTTTGCGACTGATCCTCGGACTAAGAGGAGAAGAGTGAATTCTTCTTCATCTTCAGACCAGGACTGTCGTATCCCAGTCAGCAGGAAGGTCGGGAAGTCAGTGGCTGGTAAGCACAAAGCTAGCAGACGAAGCCGTTTGCAAGAGTCCGAACAAGCGAGAGAGGCGACGGTTGACGGACTAGCGGCCGACGTGGAGTTTCCAGTTCGGATTACAAAGACTACGATACCGCTGGTTAAATTGACGTTGGCGGCGAAGGGTGCAGCAGAGGATAGAATGCAGGTTCTAGTTTCACCCGTAAGGCCATTCAAAATACGCACAAAGGATGATAAGGCTCCTATTAAAAGTATGACAAATAGGGAGTTGGCAACCTTGTCGGATACGTTCGTGGAAGGCAGTGTCCGTCTGGATGAAAGGTCGAGGCCGAGTTCTCCGACGCTTGAAAACGATACCAATACTACTAGAGACGAAGTTATATCAGTTTCAAGGGAGCCTTCATCTTGGAGATCTAGTCGAGATTCTCGCTCTAGATCCGTGAGCAGAGAAAGAGTGAGGCGTTCTCATTCCCCTACTGACTATTCGGGATCGAGCCAATGGCGGCCAGCAAAGTTCAAAGAGACCGCGGCCGTAGGGGCAGGCAGCCGTGGAATTCCTGGTCGTTTGTCAGAAGATAGGGGTGAGACAACATCCCCTGTGACAGAGAACAGTACGTTAAGAGCCGGAGGAAGGAGAAAACCAAATGTTTCTGGCCTCGTATGCAGAGGTGATTGATTTGATTCGTCAATTCAATAACCTTTCGGAGAAGACAGAAACACCTGCCAGTATGCTTCCTCCGGGAATCGACATGGTATTTGGATTAAAAAGGGATACCAAGGTGTCGTATGAATTGCCTTGTTCGAGTCATGCGGATTCTGTCTTACAACACGTAAACGCAAAGATTGCAGGAAGGGATAATTCCTTAAGATCTAATAGATCATTTAAATTTATTCCTCGTCCAATGATGAAGCAAAGGAAATATACGACACCGAAGGTTCCTTTTCTGTCTAGACAAGTGAACCCTAATGTTGTAAGATTAAGGCCTGGATTAACCTTGGATCAGGTTAAAATGGAGTGCCCTTCGATGACGTACCAAGAGGCTGCTACGTTAGAAGCAACAGCTTCTTCTATCTTTCAGACTGCTTCTTGGTTAGATCTTTGGTCAACAGCAGTGGCGAAGATTGCATCCTCAGAAGTGACAGAAAGGTAGTGGATGAATCATTGTTCATTAGATTACTACAGTCAGGTTCCAAAGCGATTGTGTACCTGACAAACTTAAGTGCCAATGTTTGGGCAAATATCCTGCTAATGAGGAGAGATGCAGCGTTGGCTAGACTAAGCCGCACTGTGGATTTGGATTCCCTGTTAGCGATGAGGAATGGGGATATCTTGGAGTCGCGACTGCTGTTGCCAGAGGTCATACTGGAAGAGGAGATAGATAGAAGAAGGATGGACACTAACGATAGGTTGGTGCAGCAGGCAGTTAGGAAAATGTCTAACAGTCAAGCTACTCCTTTGGAGGTGAGACAACAGCAAATATCTCGGAAGAAGACAGTGAGACATAACATCCCTAATAGAGCCACAAGACCCTATTCCCCAAAGAGGCTAACTCATCAGCCCTTTCACAATAGAAACAACAGAGGAAGGGGGAGTAGGGGAAGAGGGAGAGGCTCAAGAAGATAGGATGGGCGCCTCTCATCACTCGGCCACACCAGTGGGGGGTAGCCTGGCAAATCACTGGAAGGTGTGGCAGGAACCGGGGGCAGAGCAGTGGGTGGTGGATGTTCTCAGAGTCGGGTATTTGATTCCGTTCGAGGTAACCCTGCCCCTGACAGAACAGCCATTACCCCACTTCGCTTATGCTCAGGAATCTCAGAAGGTCATTATTCTGCAAGGCGAATTGAAGATGATGACGGAAAAAGGAGCTGTGGAACAAGTATGCAGTCTGTCGAAAGGCTTCTACAGCAGGATTTTCCTGGTACCCAAAGCCAATGGGGAGTGGAGGACAGTAATAGACTTGTCAACTTTGAATCTGTTTATAAGGAAAACCAGTTTCAAAATGGAAACTCCAAAAACGGTTCTACAAGCAGTCAGGATCGGGGACTTTATGCTGACAGTCGATCTGAAGGACGCATACTTTCAGATACCAGTCCTTCAGTCTTCAAGGAAATTTCTCTGCTTCAGTCTTGCAGGGAAAGCTTTCGAATTCAAGGTCATGTGCTTCGGATTGACAACGTCTCCTCAAGTTTTTATAAGAGTGTTCACTCTCGTGTCGACGTGGGCGCATGCTCAGGGGATCAGGCTAAGAAGATATCTGGATGATTGGCTGGTGATAGCGAAGTCCAGAGAGAAATTACTCAGGGACAGGGCGACCCTTCTGCAGCTTTGTCACAGCCTAGGTATTGTGATAAATCAGGAGAAGTCGCAGTTGGATCCAAGTCAACGTTTGGAGTATCTGGGAATGGTTATAGACACAACAGAAGCCAAAGTATTCCCGACAGACCAAAGAATAGAGAAATGCAAACAAGTGGTGAATGCCTTTCTGGGAAAACAAACACAGCCAGCAAGGCAGTGGCAGGTAGTACTGGGAATCCTAACTTCCCTGGAGAAGCAAGTACCACAAGGAAGGCTACACCTTCGGTCTCTACAATGGAGGGTGAAGGAGTCTTGGTCACCAATAGTAGATCACCAGTACAAGCAAATTCCCTTGTCGGCAGAAGTGAGGAAAGACTTGCTGTGGTGGGTGAACGACGACAATCTGACAGTGGGTTTCCCCCTTCAACAATCCTCCCCGGACCTCTTGCTGTTCTTGGATGCGTCACTAGAAGGCTGGGGAGCCCATATGGAGGAGTTGATGGTGTCAGCAAAATGGGGTTGCTAGGACAGAGAACTCCATATAAACGTGCTGGAGTTCTAAGCAGCATTTCTAGCTCTATAGGAATTCAGGGAGAGAGTAAAGGGACACTCAGTGGTATTGATGTCAGACAACACCACAGTAATAGCTTATATAAACAAACAAGGAGGCCTAGTTTCTCGGCAGTTACATGTGATTACAGTTCAACTTCATCAGTGGGCTGTAGAGAACATGGTAGACATCAGGGCCAGATATATTCTGGGAAAAAGAAACATAGTGGCCGACAAGTTGAGCCGCAGGGATCAGATTCTGGGAACGGAGTGGTCCTTGCACCAACAGGTAGTGGACAGGATGCTCATGTTGTGGGAAGGACAGATCATAGACCTATTTACAACCAGGTACAACAAAAATTTGGGAGTGTATTGTTCGATAGTCCCAGACGCAGCGGCAGTAGCAGAAGATGCGCTACAACACCCTTGGGACAATCTGGACGTGTACGCATTTCCTCCATTTTGTCTAATCCGTCAGGTTCTGAACAGGGTAATGCGGTCTCAGAACCTCAAGATGACCATGGTAGCTCCGTTATGGCCGAAGGCAGAGTGGTTTCCAGACCTACTGGAACTCCTAATAGATGTGCCGAGAGAGTTACCCCCATGGAGCAACCTACTGTGTCAGCCGCACATGGAGAGGTACCACCAGTCGGTGAAGTCCCTATCGCTTCACGGGTGGAGACTGTCAAGTATCTCCTCCGAGCGAGAGGGTTTTCGCAGAAAGCAGCAACTCAGATGGCAGGAAATATCAGAAAATCATCTGCGACAGTATACCAAGGAAAGTGGTCAGCATACTGTGATTGGTGTCGTAGAGGGAACTTGTCTCCTCTCGGTACCACTATTCAGCAGTTAGCAGACTTTCTGATATATCTCAGAACAGAAAAGCATATGTCTGTATCTGCAGTGAAGGGGTACAGGGCTGCTCTAGCCTTAGCCTTACGAATGAAAGGGGTGGACATTTCGTCTTCATGGGAGTTGGCCATGCTGATGAGGAGCTTTGAACAGTCATGTCCACCAAAGGAACTAAAAGCCCAGATTGGGATCTGACCATGTTACTGAGTAGTCTGACAAAACCCCCCTACGAACTACTAAGGCAGTCCACAGATAGGAGCCTGACCCTGAAGACAGTCTTCTTATTGGCCCTGGCTTCAACCAAAAGGGTGGGGGAGCTACATGGCCTGTCATATCTCATAAAGCACTCGAGAGGTTGGAGGTTAATGGTTTTTGAGTTTGTTCCAGAATTCGTGGCCAAGACCCAAAACCCAACAATAGTGGACGGCAGATTCGACTCCTTTGCCATACCTTCCTTGGCAGACTTTGTAGACAATGACAAAGCTGAGATGCTTCTGTGCCCCGTCAGGGCACTAAGGGAGTACTTAAGAAGAACAAGGCACCTCAGGCCGGGGTGCCGGAGGTTGTTCGTAAGTACAGGACGGAACAAGAAGGAAGTGTCCAGGAATACAATATCGTTTTGGCTAAGGGAGACGATCAGAAATGCTTACATGACAGAAGACAGGGGGTCAAGTTGCCAGGTGGGAGCTAGAGCTCACGACATAAGGGGCTTGAGTGCTTCTTTGGCATTTAAGAAGAACATGTCTGTGGAGAGGATTCTGAAAGCTGGTGTGTGGAAATGCCAAACAACTTTCACCTCATTTTATTTGAAAGACGTTGCCCATAGATCCTTGGACACTTTTTCCTTGGGTCCAGTGGTGGCGGCCCAACAAGTGATATAGCTCATCCAGTACCCCTGGCGGGTCAGTTTGCGTCTAGTCTAAGATGAAGGTATGAAAGTAGAATGAATGGGATGACTGGTCTTTTTTCTTTACTACTTTCTTCCTACTCCTTTAACTACGGGCAATATGAAGGAGGGTACCGTCATATGCTGGAACGGACTAGATGCAGGGGAGGTGGTCAGCCATACTGTGAAGCTATCTTAGGTTATGATATACTTTTCAGTAGCAACACACCCCTCTAGATAATCGGGAAGAGAGGGGTGAGGGTGGATCCAGTTACAAGGGACAAGAGTAAACCATAGAATGGTATCAACACCCAGTGAGGGAAACCAATAGATTCGCTTATATCTTTGGTTCTAGGTTCATTGTCCATTCTCTTAGAATTTCCCCAATATATTCGGAAATGGATAAGGTGGCAAACTACCAGTCAGTTGTAGAGACTTACCTCCCTCCAATAAGTAAGTCTATCCTAATGTTAAGACCGAAGGTTTGTTCCATATATGAACAAATACCAAATTTGTAACTAATTTGTATTTTTCATAACTAACAAACCTGAGGTCTTAACAGGTAAAGGCCCACCTCGAACGACCCCTCTAGTAGTCTAAACTGGGTTAGAAATATAACTGATGGGTCACAGGTCGCCGTGGGCATTCTGGGTATGCATGCCCCGTGACCTGGTATAGATGCCAATAGTCCCTGGATCTCACAAGTGTAATTTTAATTCTACCGGTTTCCAGCTTGGCGCTAGTACATCCTAATGTTAAGACCTCAGGTTTGTTAGTTATGAAAAATACAAATTAGTTACAAATTTGGTATTTGTTCATATACAGAACAACTTTGAAATCTTGATGGGTGCTCTATCATCCTTACAGCGAACTTTAGTAGGCTTTGGAGATGGGGAGCCATCACAAACTGGAACATGTACGTCTACATGCAATGGAGAGACACGTCCATGTAGAGCAGACGGTGAAACACTCCTCTCATTCTCGGAAGAAGAAACAACGAAGTCCTGAATCCTCCGTCTGACTCTTGTATGAGTAGGGGAAGAAGGAGATGGAGTGGGGGAAAGCTCTCTCCAACTTCAATGCTTCTTGCTAGGAGGAAGGGGAAGACTCTCCCTCAACACCATTTCTTTGTAGGGGGAACTGCATATCTCACAAAAAATGAGAAGTCCAGGTTATCAAACATCTCCTGAAAGAACGTCTCTGAGGGAGGAAGAGCAGACAACAGAGACATGGATGGTAATGACATCACGGCCTGAGATGGAGGGAGAACTGACACCACAGTCAACTTCATGGGCTGAGTGGAAGCTGGGAGTGACGTCTAGACATTGGGCATGGCAGCACGAGCCAATGGCCTTACTGGCAGGGAGATAAGTGGTAACCCAGCAGACAACGTTATGGCTCCTGCCTGCCTGAAGGCATCACATGCGTACCAAAGTAGTGTAGGTGAGGACGAAGGGAGACTGCCGATTTGACTGGTGGAGGCTGGCGAGCAGACAAGAAATGCACCAGCAAACCATTGAAAGAGGGTGAACCCCATAGGCCTAGGGATGCCCAAACCACTGCTATTTTGTTGGACTCCAAATCTGAAACAAAGGACAGGGACACAGGAACTAAAGATGCAGGATGAAGACTGCTGGAAGAAGGAAATGCTGAAATGTCCGCTTGGGGAGATGAAAAACCTTCCCAAGACGGACAAATCAACACCTTCTTTTGATCCCTCTTCTTATAGAAAGCCCTCCACAGAGATATATGCCAGGAACATCATCCCGGGCACGAATTAGAGATAGTACAAAAATTTGTATGGCACCTTCTGCCAGTTGAATGGGGATCTGTATCAGAAGCCAAAAACCTGGAACATGGAAATCCCTGAACTCCTGGACACATTTTGACAGGGCTTGGAACTCTTGGAGGAATACATGATTAAAGGGGGGACACACACACACACACACACACACACACACACACACACACACACACACACCACACACACACACACACACACACACTCTCTTAAATGCTAAGAAGTAACAGGCAAACAAAGCAACCAACTTGGGAAGGAGAGCACTGTGCGGCTACTCTCCAAGGCGGCCAAAGAAAGGCTGATGTGTCACAAGGTCCCAAGCTTGGTCGGTGACCAGCATCCACCTTGTATATGTATGGGTTGCCAGATGCCACAGATTACTTGCTTTACAATCTTTGATTGTTTTTAACTGGTTTTCAGCAAGCACTAGATTATACTATTGTTAAGACCTCAGCTTTGTAAGCTATGAAAAATATATATTGATTAAAAATTTGCCATTTTTATATTCTGAAGTGTGTATGTGGATTAAATTAGTATGCATAATATATTGAGGTAATTGGTTTGTATTAAAACATTGTTTTATAAAATTGTATATTTGTTATTTGATGCATTGCATTATTTTTCTACAGGGTCACGGAAAAATCATTGGCCCCAATGAGGTATCAGTCATAAAGGAAGACAACACAACAGATGTTGTAAAAACAAAAAACATTCTCATTGCCACTGGTTCAGAAGTGACACCATTCCCAGGTATTGAAGTGGATGAGGAAGTCATTGTTTCATCAACCGGGGCCCTGAAACTCGCTAAAGTGCCTGAGAAGATGATCCTTATTGGAGCTGGTGTCATTGGTTTGGAACTGGTAAATTTTTTTCAAATATCTTGTTTTAATTTTTTTTTTTTTCTTCTTAGTGAGTATACTGCTGATTATTAGAAAATATTTGTTTTGATGATTTTGAGGTAAAAAAATTTTTTTCAATACTTTGAAGATAAATTACATTCTGTACACCACTTACTACAGGGATCAGTATGGTCACGTCTTGGTGCTCAGGTAACTGCTGTGGAATTTCTTGGATCCATTGGTGGTGTAGGTATTGATGGAGAAATTTCTAAGAACTTTCAAAGGATCTTAACCAAACAAGGAATGAAGTTTAAGCTCGGTACTAAGGTACTAAGTGCAACAAGACAAGGTGATAAAGTTATTGTCAGTGTGGAAGGAGTAAAAAATGCCAAGGTAAGCAATGATTTGTGTCTAGTTTTTGGTATAGATTCCTGAGTTTTCTATGTTTTTAACTTTGGTTGAAGTATTGTTCTATTACTTGACTTTCTAAGTCTAAAGATGAAGCTTCCTGGTTAGGTTTTGTACAGAATTACTTACTATGTGTGGTAAAGTTCATGAAGTTAAGCCATATTTTAATTATGCAACTTACCCAGGAATATATAGCTATAGTGTCTGTTATTCGCAGCAGTATAGATTCAAATTTGCGGTAATAACACTGACAAGTGTGTAGGTGGCACCAGTCTCTCCACCTAGCAAGAAGGCTAGGAATGACATAGCCAATTGCCTCATTCCGTTTCTGCGATGCCTGGTGTAAACATCTGGTGTCGGCAGCAGTTGTTCTTTTTTCACCGGTTATTTACCGGATTTTGGTATACAACCCGAAATTGTAATAGCTTCAGTGTTTTACTTGTTTTGTAGGTTGATTACTGAAGTAGTATATCATTAGTTTGCATTCACAGCAAAATTGCAATTAATTGGTCAACTACTCTTTGATGAGTGTTGGTCTATAATATGTAAGCATTGGTTTGTCAGACCGATGGTTACGCTTGTTACCAACTAGATATTGTTCGATTATACATTTCAGTAGTGATCTTTTGATTAAATCATCTTTTCAATGAGTAACGCAATAAAGCAAAATGTTGCTGAGTTGATAAGTGAAATAATGTAATCATTGCATTAGCTACCTTCCTGATAGAGTTGCATAATAATGTAAATATTGCATTTGTTACCAGAACGATCTTGGTGTTGAATTTTAATTCCTCGTAGCGTTTTGCAGAATTAGTGATTATTATTGTTGTTATATAAAGTTCTGATGTAAGTTTTTTCACCTCTTTCTTTTAATAGCGTGTTTGCTTCTGCAACGAAATTACAATAAATTTAAACACTTATAAATCTTTCCTTTACAGAATTGTTTTAAGTGAAAGGATATAATGTTGCAGGATAGAATTAATCATGATGGGGTTTTGGAGGACGATCTATTGAGTTCCTAGTAAAAGCAAGAATAGAATAATTATTGATTATAGGAAGCAACTTTCATTGTAAATGTACAAGAACCCATTACAGAGAGAACATCCTTATAGAGGGCTGTACTTAAAAATGGTTAAGGGAACAAAGTAATGTTGCTTAAGAGTGCCTCCAGAGCTTGAATCAAAACTGGAGGTAAACATTCCACTTTGCTTTCGGCCGCTGTCGGATGAAGACGTGTTCGTTCACCTCTCTGCCCACCATCGTCTTGAGAATTTCTATGCTTTTAATTACGAAGCTGCTCTTTTTCACAACTTTTCCCCTAGGTGTCCATCTAGTTCTATTTCCAAAAATGCAATTAGATTCTTCTTGCGAGAGGTTATAAATAGAGATTGTTATGGTTTTTCATCGCTTTCGGAGCCTTCGAGTTTTTCTTCGAGTCCAAGGATGCATAATACGTATTAGGGGAATGGCTACTTGGCTTTCTTGAGGAATTTTTTGGAGGCGGCTACTTGGAATTCGGTGTCTGTTTTCATGATGTTTAACCTTACAGGTAGTCAGTTTTCTTCAGAGAAGGGTTACTCGCTGGGTCCTTTTGTTGCGGCCAACTCAATTTTATAATTAGCTTTGTATCGTTACGCTGTTAGGGGTTTAGGTAGCCAGTGGTAGTCTAAATGAGTCTGTTGGTCAGGGTTCTTATCGAGGTTAGGGCAGGACCTTGGATCATAAATTTTTTAGAGAAGGCTTGGACATTCCTTTCGAGAGTGCTCCACCCTTATTCAGCTCTCTGATAGCTTTAGCCTACTTGGAAAATTCAGACATTTATTTCCCTGTCAAGAGAAGTTTTGTCATTCTTGCAGAAGAAGGTTTTAGAGTTAGTAGTAGTCCACTAACTCCCGAAGTTTTACAACTGACTGTTAGTAAGTCCCCAAGGCCTCGGGTGGCTTGAGGCCCGTGTTAGATGTAGGCACTGAATGTTTTTGTCCAAAAGACAAAATTCAGAATGGAAACGAATCAGATGGTTTCATACAATCAACTTACCTGTCAGATATATACATAGCTAAGACTCCGTCGTCCCCGACAGAAATTCAAATTTCGCGCCACTCGCTACAGGTAGGTCAGGTGATCTACCGGCCTGCCCTGGGCGGCAGGACTAGGAACCATCCCCGTTTTCTATCATATTTTCTCTGTCGCCGGTGGTATCAACATTGTTGCTATTACCTCCTGACTTAGATTCTTATTTCATCCTTTGATCATCGTTTATCGGCTTTTTGGTGACGTATCTGGATCGTGTTTTTGGCATTCGCTACTGTGGACTGTTTTTGGAATTGCTTTTTGGATTTTTCTCAGTATGTCTGATTCAAATGTGAGTGTGAGAATGTGTGTGACTGTAGGCTGCAGGGTGAGGATACCGAAAGCTTCGGTTGATCCTCACACTGTATGTCGTAAATGTAGGGGGTTTCAGTGTTCTGCTACTAATACTTGTCATGAATGCGAGGGATTAAATGCAGAAGAGTGGAAGACTTTAACTTCTTATTTGAAGAAGTTAGAGAGGGATAGGGTTAGACGTCTGAAAGGTGTGAGTTCAAGGCCTATTGAGCCTTTTATTGATACTTATTCTAATCCTAATGATTTAGATTCTCCCTATGTGTCTAATTCACAAAGTGTACTTTCGGAATCGGCCTCGGAAATCGCCGATCTGAAAGCTACTATTCGAGACATGAAGTCCAAAATGGCGGACTTACAAGGTAAGGCTAGTGAAAGTGAGCATTACAGTGAAGTGAGTTCTCCCAGTGTTTGTGGAGGGGGCGTTTGATCGTCCCTGCGACGCTCCCAGGCCTAGACCTCTTCCAAGCTCCCATGCCCAGAGGAGAAGGAAAGTCGAAGCCTTAAGGAGGTCGTGGGGAATCCCCAACGGTCAGACGTCCCTTCAGCAAGCTCTGTTTCGTGGCAGGCTGCTCAAGGGCGCTTTAGAAAAAGCGTCCTTCGTGAGTGTTTCTCATCCTCTCCCTCTCCCTCACCTAAAACGAGGGTGGAAAGGAGTCGGATTTATCGAGGCCTCTGAAACGGCATTTGAAAGAACCCGAAATAGATTCGAGCCCAGAGCGTTTCTTCAGATGACGCTCCCTCTTCTATTAAGAAGGCGAAGGTGGCGTCACGTCACCCGACGAGGACGCAGAAGAACCCTTTCCTACTTCTCCCCCGATTGATGACGAAAGGCGTCATGCAGTTGACGTGGGAGAAGCTTCAAGGAAGATTATCATGGCAGTACAAGAACAACTGGCCTCTTTGGTGGGAGTTTTAGCCCTCGTAGGAAGGACGTTGCGCTTCCAATCAAGAAGTCTCGTCCTCTCTCCCCTGCTAAGCGAGAAGCGTCATGCAAACGTGAAGCTTCTAAACATATCGCAGAAGCTTCGGGGTTCGAGAGCGAGATCGGGAGCTTACGGAAGACACGTAACGCCAGAGAGACGTGGAGACGTCTTTTAGGCATGAAACGTCTTTGAAAGCTGTTATTGTAGACGCGAAGCTCCAACCAATATTTTGGCGCCAGTTAGGACGCCTTTTGAGAGCGGAGCGTCTTCCAGGCGGCGAGGCGTCATCCGGACGTCAGCAGCCACATAAGCGGGAGGCGTCAGCCAGGACGCTTGGCGGACGAGAAGCGTCATCCAAGCGGGAAGCGTCTTCTATTTATGGAGAGAAGCCTGAGCTTTTGGCGCCTTCCAGGGCTATTAAAGCGGGGAAGAGGAAGGAATATCATTCCCTTAGCCCCTCTCCTATTAGGAGTTTGTCTCCTCCAGAGGAAGGACGTACGGACGTTTCGGGGGAGCGGAGACTCATTTAGATCCCGAGTTAGAAGTAGACTCGGACGAAGAATATCAAGGAAGAGAAGGACTGTCGAACTATAAAGTTTTGACTGCCTTGCTTCTAGAGGAGTATGGAGACGACTTGACTCCTGCCCTTCTCCGCGCTCTCTGTTTTCGAGTGCTCAGACGAAGAAGTCTTCGTCTTTTCTCAGAATGAAGCCCGCCATTTCAATGAAGAGGGCTCTTCAGTCCTTAGACTCTTGGATGAAGTCTAAGAAGGACTTAGTCAGAACGGTCTTCTGCATGCCTGCCTCCAGCGAGACTAGCTGGTAGAGGCATTTGGTATCAGACGGGAGAGAATATGGGTATTGCTCTTCCGTCTACGTCAGAAGCGGACTTTTCGACCTTAGTTGACGCTTCACGTCGACAAGGTCTGAACTCGGCACGTATTACTTGGGGCATTTCTGAACTGGACCATCTCCTCAAGGGACTCTTTCATGTATTGGAAGTTTTCAACTTCTTAGATTGGTCCCTTGGGGTGATGTCCAAGAAAGCCCATGATTCTGAAGGAATCGAACCAGAAGTCCTTTTGTGCATATTGTCTTGTATAGACAAAGCGGTGGCAGGATGGCTCGTTTGAGATCTCCTCTTTGTTTGGAGCAGGTCTTCTAAAAAAGAGGACGGTATATAGTGCTTTTTTACAAACAAGGCAGTCTCCCACGCTCAGAGGGCAGCGCTGCTGTATTCGCCTTTGTCTGACTTTTTGTTCCCTTCTCAGTTGGTGAAGGACATTTCTCGTTCATTAACTGAGAAGGCGACTCAGGACCTTCTGACGCAGTCAGCAAGGAAGAAGAAGCCTGCTTCTACACCTGACAAGAAAGGACCGAGTACATCGGTTCAGCCCTTTCGAGGTGGCCCTACCTCCAGACCTCCCGCAAGAAGGAAGGCTCCTGAGAAGAGAGGTAGGTCTGCCTTTCGTCCCTTTAAAAAGGGAAAGTGATGCTTCTCTCCTCCAAGCACCAGTAGGTGCCAGGCTCCTGGATTTGTGGAGGCCTGGACACTTATAAACGCAGACGCGTCATCGTTGTCTGTAATAAGGAAGGGATATCGTATCCTTTCCTGAACACTCCTCCCCTAACGTCAATACCACGGGAACTAACAGCCAAGTACAAGGATCCTGTGCTGAGGGATACTCTTCGATCGATGGTGGAACAAATGTGGGACAAGAGAGCGATAGAACTAGTACTGGATCAAAACTCCCCGGGGTTTTACAATCGCCTTTTTCTGGTTGCGAAGGCCTCGGGAGGCTTGAGACCAGTACTAGACGTCAGCTCTCTGAACAAATTTGTTCGGAAGGAGAAGTTCTCGATGGAGACTTCTGCCTCAGTCCTTGCGTCATTGCGACAAGGAGATTGGATGGTGTCTCTAGATCTCCAGGACGCCTATTTTCACGTCCCGATCCACCCTGCATCGAAGAAGTACCTCCGTTTCATGACGGGGGGAAGGATCTTTCAGTTCAGAGCCTTGTGTTTCGGCCTGTCCACAGCTCCTCAGGTCTTCACAAGCCTGATGAAATGTGGCGAGGTTTCTTCACCTCAAAGGAGTAAATATCTCTCTGTATCTGGACGACTGGCTCATCAGGGCCAGATCAGAGAGACAGTGCTTGGAGGACCTGACGTTAAACTTTAGAATCTGATCAAAGCGTTGGGATTGCTCGTGAACCTCGAGGAAGTCGCAGCTGACCCCCAGACAGAACTTAGTCTATATCTGGGGTAATTCGGGGATGGGGGGATTCTCGGGGTTTTCGAGTATTTCCTTCGCAAGAGAGAATCGCAAAAGGTTTGCAGATAGTCTCTCTCTTCTTAAGGAAGGAACAGACGTCGGCGAGGGAATGGTTGAGCCTTCTAGGGACCCTGTCCTCGCTCGAACAGTTCTTCCCGCTAGGAAGACTTCATTTACGTCCGCTTCAATTCTTCCTCAAGAAGTCTTGGAGTTGGAAAACTGGACAACTTTCGGACGCCTTTCCCCTTCCAGTGGAGAATAAGACTGCACCTGGAATGGTGGTTGCCCCCTCTGAAAGAGAACAAAGGGATCTCTCTAAGAACCCAGAAACCCAGACCTAGTGTTGTACTCCGACGCGTCGGAGAAAGGTTTGGGGAGCAACATTAGGCTCGAAGGAGGTGTCAGGCACCTGGGAACCAGCGCAGGTGTCTTGGCACATAAACTGCAAAGAGCTCTTCGCCGTGCATCTGGCTTTGAAGAGTCTAGAACCTCTAGGATAAGACACACAGAAACAAAGTAGTGCAAGTAAACGTGGACAACACCACCGCACTTGCCTACATTCGAAAAACAGGGAGGGACTCACTCCTCGTTCCTTTACGAGCTGACGAGAGACCTTTGCTTTGGACGTCTCACAGGAACATCTCCCTTCTGACAAGGTTCGTTCAGGGAGTAAAGAATGTGAGGGCGGACAGACTCAGCAGGAGGAACCAGGTCCATCATACAGAGTGGACCCTACACGAGGAGGTGTGTCAAGATCTCTGGTCACTGTGGGGGACACCTCATGTGGATCTCTTCGCCACATTCATCTCCAAAAGGCTGGCAGTCTTTTGCTCGGTCGTGGAAGACCCAAGAGCTCTTATGGTAGACGCCTTCCTGCTAGATTGGTCTCGCGTAAGGGGGTGACGTCTATGCTTTTCCTCCATTCAAAATCCTGGGACTAGTACTAAAAAAGTTTGTGGCGTCAAAGGAGATGAGGATGACATTGATAGCCCCCTTTTGGCCGGCCCAAGATTGGTTCACGGACGGTGGTAGAGTGGATCGTAGACTTTCCCAGATCCCTACCAAGAAGGATGGATCTTCTCAGACAGCCACACTTCAAGAGGTATCATCAAAAACCTCCCCGCTCTCGCTCTGACTGCCTTTCGACTATCGAAAGGACCTCGTCAGAGCGAGAGGGTTTTCTCGCGAAGTTGCAAGCGCGATCGCGAGAGCACGCAGAACCTCCACTACGAAAGTATATCAGTCGAAGTGGGAGGTTTTTAGAAGGTGGTGTAGAACTAAGAAGTTGTCCTCCTCCACTACCTCTATAGCGGAAATTGCTGATTTCCTTCTATTCCTGAGAGAGCAATCTCATCTAGCTGTATCCACAATAAAGGGATACAGAAGTATGCTCTCGGCAGTCTTCAGGAATAGAGGATTAGATCTAGCAGATAATAAAGATCTCCACGATCTCATAAGGTCCTTTGAGACTTCAAAGTCGAAGGAACCGGTCCCTCCGAACTGGAACCTAGACGTGTTCTCAAGTTTCTTTCATCTGAAAGATTCGAACCTCCTCATCTGGCTTCGTTTCGAGACATCACCAGAAAATGCCTATTCCTATTATCTTTAGCTATGGCAAAGAGAGTTAGTGAATTACATGCTCTGCAGGATAAAGTAGGTTTCAAGGGAGACTCAGCTATTTGCTCGTTTAAGACCCTGTTTTTAGCTAAGAATGAGAATCCCTCGAATCCCTGGCCTAAGTCATTCGAAGTCAAAGGCATATCGAGTCTCGTTGGAAGAGAAGCAGAAAGATCTCTATGCCCTGTAAGAGCTCTAAAAGTTCTACATTCAGAGAAAGCATCAGATGGAGGCTCTAGACAAGGTCTTTGGGTGCGCGGTAAAAGACCCCACAAGACTGATGTCCAAGAATGCTCTGGCATTCTTTGTGAGGAACGTCATTACAGCACGGCATAAGGTCTGTTCTGACGAACAGTTTGCGACTGTTGAAAGTTAAAGCTCATGAAGTGAGAGCAGTAGCGATGTCTCTCTCGTTTCATAAGAATATGTCGCTTAAAAACAATCATAGATACGACCATTATTTTGGAGATGCAACTCAGTATTTTGCATCTCATTACTTGAAAGACGTTCGTAGTGACATATGAGAAGTGTTTTTCTCTGGGTCCTTTCGTATCGGCGGATACGATTCTGGGTACGGGAGCCGACACCAATCCTTAAAAAGTATATACTTTTCTTCTTTTTAGATATGGTCTGGAGTCTCTTCGAACAATGGAGGACTTGGTTTAGCACGGGCGGCCGTCTATGTTGTTCAGTAAGAGAATCTTGTCATATCTAATTAGATGAGTATAATTTTTTTAGAAATTATGTATGTGTACGTAGTGGTTTTTGAGTTACGGTTGTTGTGAAGAGTTCGGGGATAACTCGGAACAATCCTTAGTTCTAACATATGGTTAGGATCAGGTGGTCGGGATTGGTTGTGTGCTCCTTCATAAGGTGTATTGTCATATAAGTGGATCAGCACCCATTGACAAAGTCCTTTCAGGCTCTGCCGAGTAAGCGGATAAGACCCCATCGGCAGACCCACAAGAACTCTTGGCCATAGATCATATATCTCGCTAAAGTTTCTTGAGGTGATGCAGACTACTGGGCAAACACCCACGAAGTCTACCACCTATCAGGTAGGAACCAAGGTTTTATTTATACCTACAACATATGTTGTTTACCTGTCTATTCCATATAGTAGCTGTCTCTTACCCTCCACCGAAGGGTGCCAATCAGCTATGTATATATCTGACAGGTAAGTTGATTGTATGAAAATGATATTGTTATTTGTTATTTTTTCAATAAAGTTTCATACATACTTACCTGGCAGATATATACAATTAAAGGCCCACCCAGCCTCCCCGCAGGAGACAGGTGGAAGAGAGAAAATATGATAGAAAACGGGGATGGTTCCTAGTCCTGCCGCCCAGGGCAGGCCGGTAGATCACCTGACCTACCTGTAGCGAGTGGCGCGAAATTTGAATTTCTGTCGGGGACGACGGAGTCTTAGCTATGTATATATCTGCCAGGTAAGTATGTATGAAACTTTATTGTAACATAACAATATCATTTTTGTTATCCATTTGTAAAGGGGATTGGATGGTGTCCATCAATATGGACGATGCATATTTCCATATCCCAATTCACTAAGACTCAAAGAAGTTTCTTTGTTTTGTCTTCAGAGAGAGAGTATGAATTCAGAGCTGTGCTTTGGGCTTTTGACCTCCCCACAAGTGTTTACTATCATCTTAGCCCCAATTCCGAATGGCTGCAACTAGTCGGGACAAAAGTCTCTCTATACCTGGATGATTGACTTCTTCAGCCACATTCAGAGAAGAAGTACACAGAGGACGTGCAGAAAAGTCTTACATTGGCAGGAGTTGGGACTTCTGATAAACTTGAGGAAGTTACAACAGTTAGTCTCCTGTCAGGATTTTGTCTATTTGAGGATGAGGATAGACTTGGTGGCTTTTCGGGCTTTTCCATCCCCACAAAGAGTGGAGTCATGCCTTCAGTAGGTGGACAATTTGCTAGCTCTTCGAGATTATTCTGCAAAGGAGTGGATGGCCCTGCTGGGCACCCTAGCCTCTATAGAACAGTTCGTGTCCTTGGGGAGTCTACACATGAGGAATCTCTAGCTAGATAACTAGAGTGGGAAAGAATTTCCAAACTCGTTTGTGTTCCAGGCAACATCTGAAATAAAGGAGGACCTGTCTTCGTGGAGATCAGAAGACAGATTATTAGAAGGGAAGTCCATTCTTCCTCTGAGCCCTAACCTTGTATACTATTCATACACACCAACCCAGGTTGAGGAGATGTCCTGGGAGACAGTAAAGTATTGGGACATAGGATTTTTAACAGAGAGAGTTGCGCATCAATTTGAAAGAATTGACTGATATCCACTGGGTGCTGTTGGAGTTTGTGGGCCTGGTCCGCCAAAAAGTAGTAACTGTCCGCGCAGACAATACAACGGCCCTCTCTTACATCAAGAAACAGGAGGGAATGCATTTTTTTTTTCTCTGCAAAGCAGCAAGAGTCCTTCTGTTATGGACAGATCGGAACCACACCAGAATCCTAACAAAGTTCATACAAGGGAAATTCAATGTCCTGGCTGATGAATTAAGCTACAAGAAGCAAAATCTCCCCACAGTGTTGTTTTTTAGCAGAACTAGCTCCTTCTGATAGGAACTCTGGACAACAACTACTGTCACATGCAAACCCCTGTTCTATCAGAGCCGGAAGTGCTTTATGTCAGGGCTAGATGGTCTGGTATTTCCTAGAACCAGAAGCCCAGACCAGATTTAACCCAAGATGCTATGGCAAGTACATATGTGTCTCATCCTTGGATTAGAACATCTTGCCATTACCCTAATGGTCTTCATCTTCTGAGACTTAGGTTTAAGAGGAGCATTTGCCTCCTTTTAGCAAAGCTAATGAAATTAAATACAACCTCTAACTCTTGGCTTTCAAGAGATACAGTGTTCCCCACATATTCGCGGGGGGAGGTGTACCAAACACCCCTGTGAATAGTTAAAACCCGCGAATAGTTAGAACCACCACTAAAAATGCTTTTAACTGCCTGTCTCGAAAGTTCAGATACCAAATGTATACCTTAAATAACATCTTACTTCAAATATACCTAAAATTACTAACTTATTACTGTATTAATCTTTGAGGTTATATTATTAATATCATTTCAAAGTCATCATAAACATTTTACCATTAAAAATGTATACCTACAGCCAATAACACAGAGAGAGAGAGAGAGAGAGAGCGCAGAGCATTGAATGGCAACATCATATATTTTACCATCGAGTGAAATTATGAATTATTCCTGAGACAGAGAAAAATAATGGAGAGAAAGAGTAATCTTATCAATATTTGAAAATTAGTTATAAGGTAAATCATTTATTTATATTACAAAACAAATAAACATGTAAGTAAGAGAGAGAGAGAGAGAGAGGTTATTGTTTAATCTCATTAAACTTAATATTATTTGAAACCTAGTACTGTATATATTATTATTTCACCATAAAGTGTAGTAATGCCCTTAAAAATATACTGTATACATAAATGGCGTTGGAGTTACCACTATGACATGGGTATCTCCTGTGGCAAGAGAGAGAGAGAGAGAGAGAGAGAGAGATTATCCTTATTTAAAAGAGTGAAATGGATAGATTATTGTATTTTTTTAAATACTATCACATATGAATTTTGAAATTAGTTTTATTATTATTATTATTATTATTATTATTATTATTTTATTATTGTTGTTG